>NW_017893132.1:0-52225 GCF_001540865.1 Ananas comosus | reverse complement strand
GGTGCCGGCTGCTGCATCTTCCGCCGATCAGGATCGAGGCAAGGGCGTTGCGAGCTAGAGCCCTACCCGATAGTCAGAGCTAGAGGCTTTCCCCTACTGCAAGTAGTTTTGTTTTGGAGTTTATGTATATAGTTGTTTAACTCGCAAGTGCGAGTAGCTTTGTATTTTGGATTCTAGCTATGTATATGAAACTCAGATATTTAGCTTAATTTTTTGAGCAGCTCTATGCTACTGTTTGTAGTATTGTATTTCTACAGGTACTTTGACGCTTCGTATACAGTGAAAATTCCTTTGTATACGGCGGATTTGTCGGCGTGCCCGGGGAACGAGACATCTGGGGACGTGACACTGACTATACTTATGTAGGTCCTAGTTAATTGGAACAATGATAAATAAAAGTGGAAAAGTGGACATCATACTAGTTAGTGCATACTAGTTGTACATGCTCATTCATGTTAGAATATCACTTATACATGTGAAACATCATGCTAAGTAGAGGCATAGTAGTTAGTAAATCTTAATAATTGCTCATTATATATGTTGCTTATTTAATTACATGTTTAATTATACTACTTATGCCTCCATGACCTAGTGGTGTATTTCGCTGATGTCGGCGACTTACCCACTGGAAACTATTGACTAATAGTTCTCATCCCCATTGTATTGTTGTTTTTATTTATAGAGCCATCCATGCTAGGAGAGGCTCGGAGTCGCGGCAAGGGAGTCGCCCCTAGCTAGATAGCGAGGAGATTCTTTCGTTAGGTGGTCATCTCTTCCTTTTGTTTTTGTTGGAGAGAGAGATGGTTGTACCCGATGTTTAGAGACCACCACTTTTGTATTTAGCTTTGATTATGTAGATCTTGTGATGTATCTTGTTTATGGTTTATTCTAGTTGATCAATTTTATTTACTTCTACCTGTCACTAGAAATTAGTTGTATTTATACTATGATATCACACTAGATGTCGCTATACTCTTGTTTATTTCTAGTATTGTTGTAGACGTCTTATATGTTGTTAGCATATAGCAGGTCTGGACACGCACCGGATGAGCTCCTGCTGGGTCCCGGGGCGTGACAGCGAGTATGTGTGATTCTCCTCGCCGTGCAGTGGTATGTGTGGTTCTCCAAACCTAGCAAGTGACTTGTGGCTGCGGGTATGTGTGGTTCTCCTCGCCTGACAGCAGTTGATACTTGCGGGTATGTGTGGTCTCCTCGCCCGACAAGTGAATCGTGACTACAGGTATGTGTAGTTCTTCTTGCCCGGCAGTGATTCAGGATTATGCCGCCCGACGACTTGAGCCATTGTTTGGCATGTGCGATGATTTCACCGCCAAGTAGCTAAAATCAAGTAAGGCGGTGAGTTATGATGATTGATTCAAGACCGAGTCGGGTGGTATCACTTGGTTAAGGTAAAAAAAAACTTTAGGAGCGGATCGAAAATGAGTTGGATTGGAAAATAGAAAGTAGAAGAGAAATATCTACTTGCATAGATCTCATTATTGCATTTTATTGAGCCATAAGCATAATGTTTATTTAATTGTATATAGTTGAATTATATATTTATATGTTGGACTGCTTATACTGCCTCCTTTGGATCTGGTGGGTCGAGCTCTTTCCTTGGGTGGCTGTGCCCGCTGGGAAGTATGTTTATAGTTCTCACCCCTATATTTTTAGGTCCACACGTAAACGATGCGGCGGGGCGAGGAAGGGGTATAGCTCGGTAGATAACACCCTACCACTTGTGACCAAAGAGATGTACCCTGGGTCCGCATAGCTTAGGGATATAGAAAGAAAAGAATGGAACAAAATGTAATAAAGTTGATTGTATTTGAAAAAAAAAAAAAAAAGGAATTTAAATGTAATGTGAATGTGACGAATGTTTGTAATAGCGTAGTTGTTTTATGTTTTCTATGCCTTCCTTATGCAATCTGTATATAAATTCTGTTCCTGATTTGTCACACCGGGCCCCAGCGGAAGCCTGCCCAGTGCGAGCCCAGATCCGCCATATGCCAAAAACATATAAGGCATCTACCACAATACGATAAAATAACATAGGAATATAACAACATCTATACCTATCTATACCCTATATTAATCCCCCTAATTTTATCCACATGGCAGGTTTTGCTTAATTTGTGTATGTGGGGCCCACCTGTCAGTTATAGTATTTTGGCTTAATTTAGTGCATGTGGGACCCACCTGCTGTTTTAGGGTTTATATCCCTCTAATTTTATCCACATGGCAGGTTTTGCTTAATTTGTGTATGTGGGGCCCACCTGTCAGTTATAGTATTTTGGCTTAATTAAGTGCATGTGGGACCCACCTGCTGTTTTAGGGTTTAGAGAAAAATATCTTAGTACGTGGACATGCCTGTCATTTTTATTGTATGGCATGTGGGGCCCACCTAATTGGTTTTAGGGTTTAGAGAACAAATACACTTTTTGAACCCGATCCTTTTGCTTTTTCCATTGTTGTCGGCCAGTTCGCTTCGTCGCCTCGGGCCGGTTCGCTTCGTCGCTTCGGAAGCCATCGTTGCCTGTTCGCTTCGTCGCTTCGGCCATCAATGCCAATTCGCTTCACCGCTTCGAAGCCATCAATTTTCTTCTATGAACAGAAAATAGGGCCAAGTGCACGCGACATCGATTTTGCCTCCCTCCCTGCCGATTCCATTGGCGCCGCTTCATTCCCGTCGAATGATTCCCCTCTCGACTCTAAAATGGTCTCGATTCATTATCGCTTCGTCTTCCAATGCCGCATCGGATCGGTTCGCCGGTTCGTTCCTTTCTTTGACGTCGCTTCGAAAACCGTCGATTCCCTTCGCACTGTTTCCATTAGCGCCGAAGAGTTGTCTGTCTTTTCCCATACCTCTCAGTGCCTATATAATGGTCATCTGCTCTCCTTTCCTCCGCATCCTGCGACATCTCCGCTTCTGAGAAGAACTTTCACATTTCTTCTCAGAGCCAAGATATTAAGAAAGGTTGCAGTGTTGAGTAATTTTGTCGATTGGTTATTATTATTATTATTATTTTGTAATTTGGATTGCTTAATTGAGTATTTATTTATTTGTTTCAGGAAGCTAACAAAATTCGGCTGAAATTGCTCGGATCTGAATCTGTAAGTTTTCAGCTCATCGATTTTTTAATTTTTTTTTTTTTTGTAATTTGGATTGCTTACTATTTAATTTAGAAGTTTTAAATACTAAGTATTTATTAATTTGATTCAGGAATCTAACAATATCCAGCAAAAATTGTTCGGATCTGAATCTGTAAGCTCTCAGTTCATCTATTTTTTAGATATATATGCTTATTGTATACATGTGTCTGATATAAATGTTTAAAAAAAAAAAACACTAGAAACTAATTGTGTGAGACAATACTATACATATTAACAAATAATATGACAACAAAGTTTACTTCTTCCGAAAATTTATTTATCTAAAGAAAATAAATTTTGCCATTATAGTTTAATTTTCAGTATTTTCAAAATTTTAATTTGATGAACAAATATATTGTTTTAGGGTTTAGAGAAAATATCTTAGCATGTGGGACATGCCTGACATTTTTTCTTTCCTCTTTAAATATTATATATATGGCATGTGGGTTGCATAAGATTTGTTTTCAGAATTGAATGAGCAATTTACATCTTTGTAAAATAGACTTATGTTGTATGGCAATTAAAAATGTGAAGCTTTTGTGTCTTGATATGATTTAGATTTCTTTACATTGAATGCCAAAGTTTATTTATATTTTCAATTATCACATAATTGCTATTATCTGCTTACATAGAAGTGAAACTTTGTGAAAAAATTTTGACTAATACTCTATGGCAGTTGAAATGAAAGGATTTTTGTGTCTTGATGTTACTTAATTTTCTACACCATGAGTGCCAAAGTTTATTTATGTTTAACTTCCAACTTTTTTTTTTTTTTAGTTTTTCGCTATACACAACTTATGAAAAAAATGATGTTAAGGTGGATTTGTGTGCTCTTCACATATATTTTCTTGGAAAGTAATTTTTCTTTCTTGAAATAAATTGAATATGGCATTATTTTATATGACTTGCATGTGTAAGAAATTAGTAAGTGTGACGTATGAACTAACTGTGATATTATTTTTAGTCATTACAAAGGAAAAAAAAATTAGGCATATTATCCTAACAATGTGAATTATAAATTCGCAAGGTGGATGTCATAAACCCATTGGACTAGCTGTATCAGTACAACGATGGCATCATCTACTACTTTTCACATCAGCTTCCGCCGTTTGTTGCGTAGTGTTTGTTCAAAATTTTCCCTTCCTCCTCCGAAGTATGGAATCACTTTAGGTTCTGGTGGCCAATTATGTTCATTTGTGGATGTGGCGGTCCCTAGATGTAGTCGATTTATGGAGGTTATTACGTGTTGGGGTTCGCCTTCTACAGATTCTAATGAGACCGAGGAGGATGCGGCTAGGGTTGCAGTCGAAACACTACGCAAAGAGCTTGATTTCGAAATTAGAGATGCTAATTACAATGAAAGAAAAAAAGTCGAGGATTTATACAATTGTGTTTCTCGAAAGTACGAAGATCTTCGGAACGAATGTGATATGCTTAAGAAGGAACATGATGTTCTTAAGAGATTTTACAATTCTTTAATGGACGAAAAGAATCGAATTCTTGCTGATTGGAATGAGGTGACGGCACACCTTGATAGTTGCTGGAGTCGACTTAATCAATCCGGCACTGTTCCAATGGAGGCAGAACCAACGGTCTTTGCTGAGGCACATGCACCTACATCTGAAAATCATGCAGCGATGAATGAACCTCATGTATCAACGGCGTGTTCTGTTCCTCCAAAAATAATGGCTACGTTGGAGTCCTCGCCGGAGACTGAAGAGGATCCCAAAGCTCCTCCTGGATACTATAGAAATTAGGAATAAGATCTATGTCTTTGTTCTTTTGTTAGACGTCTTTGGAAGCTTTTGTTTTTTGCTTCCTTTTTAAATATGGTTGTGAACGTGTGCGTTGTTCGCACATTTTGCTATATAATATTAAATAAATAGATTTTGGTTTGACAAAGTTCGTTTCTAATCTTTTTGTAGACCTTCTTTTTTTATTAGTAAACTATCTGTTGCTTTTAAGATTACTGTGCACTTGATAAGAGAAAATTAAATGTCATAAAAGATAAATTTATATATATATATATATATATATATATATATATATATACACACACATTAGGGATGTTAATTATGCTGAAATATATATATACATTAGGGATGTTAATTATGCTGAAAAAAAATCATTATAAAAATTTATATGATAGTGCTTCCGGAAAGTATGAAGATCTTCTAAATGACTACGGAATACTGAAGAAGGAGCATACTGTACTCAAGAGGTTCCACAAATCTATACTGGATGAAAGAGACCGGATTATCGGTGATTGGAATGAAATTAGGGCGAGTATTGACAAGTGTCACAGTCTGCTTGCTCAATCCAACATTGATCCAATGGATGCAGATCAATACATATTTGCCGCTGAAAATTTACCAAACACTGAAAATCATTTGCCTGCAAATGAATCCCGTGCAGCAGACTCCGCGTCAGGAACCGAAGAAGATCCTGAACCTCCTTCTGATTATTATAGGAACTAGGATTAATACAGTTTTGAACCGTCTTTTGATTACTATAGGAAATAAGATTAGAGCTTCCTTCGCTATTTTGTTCTGGCTTTTTGAATTCTATTTTGTGGTTTTGTCAGTTTTATGATATGTATGGGCGATGCCAGATATTTTGCAATATATTACTAAGTACTATGGATTGTCATGTGATGGTTACTTAAGAGCATTATTTCTGTTTGCTTCAAGTGTCGTGCTTATTGTATTTATTTACTTCTTTACTCATGACTTTTCTTTTCTCTTTTCTTTTTTTTTTCCCCTTTAATCCTTCTACATAGGTGCTGCTTCTTTTGGTGCCGCTTTTGTCGCTTACTTTGCTTCAAAACCAATTAAAACCAAGTACATATTCCGCATACTTTTCTTACGTTATGTCCATTTGGTAGTTATATACTTTCAGAAAATTCGTATTTCTTGGTTTGTATGCTATGTGCCTTTTAGTTAGAGTTTCCATAGGAAACATATGAAGTATGTAATTTAAAGGTGGAGATTACTCCACAGGTTTATCACATGAGAAACCTGCCAAGAAGCATCAACATCAGTGCGATTTACTTTCTATGTTGATTTAAAAAAAAAAAAAAGGTCAACAACTTCAGCATTTTATAAAGTACAAAAAAACAAATATTCCCCTCCCTATCAATGTATACTACCTGACTGAAAAAATATCAAATGTTTAAGCTTGAAAATGGCACTAGAAAAGAACTGGAGTTTTAACAAACGTCCACATTCATAATTGATATGAAAGACCTATTGACTACAAGGATTACTTCACTGAAGGTCATACATTGGAGAATCTGAGTTGGAAGAAAAAAAAGAAAAAATCAAATCCTATTTCTATGTTGCTTTTAGGAGACATGGTGACCCTTAAGAATTTAGGTCTCTATTCAGATATAACCTATTGACTACAAGGATTACTTCACTAAAAGTCATATATAACAATTTTGGAGAATTTGCGTTGGAAAAAAAAAAATTCAAATCCTATTTCTCTGTTGCTTTTAGGAGCCATGGTGACCCTCAAGAAATTAGGTCTCTATTTAGATATAATGCAAGCAACAGTTTGTCTCGAATGTAGTAGGACGAACAACATTTCGAAATTGCTAAGTTATATACTCCCACTTTTGGTGAAGATGAGAGCAATTGATCAGAAGGATTTATGCCCTATGCAAACTATTGTTGATATGTTATTCAACATAAACATTCCTAACGTTAGTCAAATTACAAGAAGCTTAACACAACAAAATGCTTCTTTTCACATGTTTTGCCCCAACTACAACCAGGTGACCCAGCTAGCACCACTGTTCTTATAGAAAAAGGTGCAGATCAGTATTAAAGAAAAGGAGAGTAAAGAAGTATCGAGTGAGAAATGGCAAGATCATTATGTTTACCAGGAAAGTGCATGCTAGACCCGCAACCAAACATATGGCGAAACCATACAACCTTTGACCAGCAGGAAAAAAATTATTCATCAGCTCCATACAGTAAATATCCTCAACTATATTTAATATAAATAAGAATCAGTGAATCAATCGCCAAAACTGCTATATGTTAAGAAAGTGTAAACTTTCAAGATCCAAAGATAGATGACATCCACAATTTACTGAAGGCAACTTAAGTTCTGCAAACAGGTTAACAGTTATACGGTTTTTCCTTCAATACTACTTTGACGACTGCTCAATATAACTAGTCATACACAAATAAGAAAACGTATATCAAAGACAAGTAAATCATCCAATAATGAATCATATTTCATGAATAAAGTATTAAATGAGAGTAGGAGAGCTGACAAGCTTTAAAACACTTCCAAAATTTCTGGTTCAGCAGACGAAGAAACGTAACTTTCCAATTTAATTTAGGGTAAAATATATGGAAACATCATCAACTGTCGGACATTTTCAAATACAACCATAAACTTCTAACCTTTTGGATTGTAACAGCCTCGACGTTCCTTCATAACTACTTTTGATCACGCCTCAAATAACTAGTCATACACAAATAAGAAAACTAATCAATAGACAAGTAAATCATCCAAAATGAACATTATTTCAATGAATAAAGATTAAATGCAGAGTAGAGCTGACAGCTTCTTAATAACACTCCAAATTTCTGGTTCAGCAGACAGAGAAATACTCGCAATTTAATTTAGGTAAATATAGCGAAATCATCCAACTGTCGGACATTTTCAAATCAAATACCTAAAACTTTATACCTTTTGGATTGTAACACCCTCGGACTTTTATTTGAATTTGATATGTTAGACAGTTAATTAAACGAAATTCATTAAATCATGGCTTTGCTACCTATTGGCATGTTCAACTAACAATAGATCAACACTATGTACACCCCATTAGTCCCACATCGTAGCGTGGAAAGGGATCTGTCATTGGTTTATAATAGACCTAGACACTAGTAATAATAACTGGCTTAAGCATTTGGGCTGTTGGTTTGGGCCAACGAGTTATTGTTGCTATGGGCCTGGTCGTTACATTTGGTATCAGAGCCGGTTCCACCACTGCGACATTGTCGCGAGTCCTCGGTGAGCCAGGGTCTGGATGCGGCCTAGCGAGACAGTCTCACCATCGCCGTGGTTTGGCTGTTGTGGATTGGACGACGACGGACGTCACGGCCTAACGGGGCGGATCTTGACAACCAATTAGTCCCACATCGATGGGAAAGGGTGTCATTTGGGTTATAATAGACTAACACTCGAATTACTAAACTGGGCAATTAAGCATTTTGGGCGGCGGTTGGGCCAACGAGTTATGTTGCTTTAGTGGGGGCGTTACACACATCTTCAGCCTAACGAGAAGATTATTCTCTTTCTTCAATGTTGCCTACGTTATCATTTACTTCTTTACTTATAACTTTTCTTTTTATTCCCCCCCCCCCCCCCCCCCCTTTAAGCCTTCTACGTGAGGTGCGCTATTTTCCTGTCGCTTTTGTTGCTTTTTTGCTTCAAAACCAAAGTACATATTCTGCATTTATTCTTTTCCTTTAATTATGTCCCGTGTGACTGGCAGATATGACTTGGTGGCAAGATCATTATGTTTACAGGAAAGTGCATGCTAGACCCGCAACCAAACATATGGCGAAACCATACAACCTCTGACAGCAGCGAAAAAAATTATTCATCAGCTCCATACAGTAAATATCCTCAACTTATTTAATATTAAATAAATAAGCATGAATCAATGCGCAAACTGCTATATGTAAAGAAATGTAAACTTTCAAGATCCAAAAGATGACATCCACAATTTACTGAAGGCAACTTAAGTTCTGCAAACAGGTTAACAGTTAATACGGGTTTTCCTTCAATACTACTTGACGACTGCCAATATAACTAGTCATACACAAATAAGAAAACGTAAATCAAAGAAAAGTAAATCATCCAATAATGAACATATTTCATGAATAAAGTATTAAATGAGAGTAGAGACTGACAAAGCTTAAAACACTCAAAATTTCCGGTTCAGCAACAGAAACGTAACTTTCCAATTTAATTTAGGGTAAAATATATGGAAACATCAACAACTGTCGACATTTTCAATACAACCATAAATTCTACCTTTGTGATGTGTAACACCCTCGACTTTTATTTGATGGAGTTATTTAGACAGTTAATTAAAGAAATTCATTAAATAATGGCTTTGCTAGCTATTGTCTTAACTAACAATAGAGTCCCACACTACTTGCACTAACAGAAGCATTATTCTCTTGCTTCAAGTGTCGTGCCTACGTATTCATTACTTCTTTACTTATAACTTTTCCTTTCTATTCCCCCCCCCCCTTTAGCCTTCTACGTAGGTGCTGCTTCTTTTCCTGTCGCTTTTGTCGCTTATTTTGCTTCAAAACCAAGTACGTATTCTGCATTCTTTTTTTACGTTATGTCCGTTTGACTTGGTGGCATATTGAGCTAAATAATTGTAACGTCTTGCTTAATTTAATATAATCTTCATTAACTTAGCCAAACCCATAGTTTCAGTGAAAATCTTTTCTCTGAACTATGAATTATAAAGCCTGCATTGATATTTTTCTTATGTAAAACTATTTCAAGCTCAAACTGTCTTGCTTTGTACTATTATAAGAGGTGAGAGTCACAAGACAAAAATGTAAAATCAGAATACTGTAGTGTTTCTCATGTATGTGCAAAATATCAAAACAGATGTTTGCAATTTAAGCATTCGCAGTTACTAGAATTCAAGTTGCTCCACAAAATATTTTAATACAAAACTTCATAATTAATCTAGAGATTCTTCAAATTTCTACTAAAACAAATCTGAGAGGAAATCAATTACATATGTATTAAAATAAAAAAGAGCAAAATCTTTTATGTGTGTGCTACTAAATTACTATTGGAGTAATACATGTCAAAAATTAAAAGAAAAGTACTATCTGAAGATGGTGACTTTCTGACGTACTATCCACAATATGGGGTGTAGCACGGACATCATAAATTATATGCCTCTCAAAACATGGAATCATCAAGTGCATTCCTTCAGGATAAACCTAAATTAGCAAAAGTTTGCATCAGATAAAAAGCAAAAAAGTAGCTTCCATACAAACCAGAAAAAAAAAAAAAAAAAACACTATACAAAAACAAAATTTGCCAAAATAAAGTATAAAATAAACATCAAACCATCACATAACATCCATTTCATTTCTAAATGTAGCAAAACCTTTTTTTTTTTTTTAAGTTGTCTTATACAAAAAAAAATCGACCTAATCATGACTGTTGTAGGTACCTCACTCCAAACTGGGCATACATTCTTAGATTGATTCTCATAGGGTTATAATCAGTTTAGTTTGATTTCCTTTTTATGCGTTTTTCAAATGGGACCGAAATTGTTTCGATTTGGAAAAAATTCATAACCGAACTGGACTGATTTAGACTTGAAACCAAACCAAACAAACTGAATTAATTCTGTTTGGTTTGATTTTGCAATTAGTTTATAGATTTTGTACCTTTCTTATGAATGAATTCATAATTTTAAGAATCACAACTTTTGAGTTCGGATTTTTGCATGTCTCCTATGGGTACCTCACTCCAAAATGGGCATACATTCTTAGATTGCTTCTCATAGGGGTATAATTAGTTTTGTTTGGTTTCTTTTTAATACGTTTTTTAAATCGAACCGCATTTTTCCGGTTCGAAAAAATTCAGAACCGAAATGAACGGATTTAGACTTGAAACCAAACCAAACCAAACTGAATTAATTCTATTTGGTTCGATTTTGCAATTAGTTTATAGATTTTCTATCTTTCTGTCACGCCCCGGGGTCCCTTTTCAGTTTAAAACAAAGCGGAAAAGCGTCTGAATTTTTTTTTTTGTTTTGAAAACCTGACCCCAGAGTATGCCAGATCCGCCACAAATACAGGGAATCCACTGTTCACACGGACAGAGTCTCCCCTGTATTTGCACGGCGTCGATCAAATACACAGTACAACCAGGATACAACCACAACCAGATGAATATAAAGATAACTATACATTCATACATTCACCATTCACATCACAGTTTTACATTCAAGGTTTAAACAGAAATCCACAAAAATCTTTTGAAAACTGTTTCCTACACAGAAACTTTTATTCTTTTAAAAACGCTACCACGAGGGGTAGAAAACCTTTTATTTTACAAAATCCAGAAATCCACATTTTCAAATGTAAATAAATACTGAACCACATAAACTAACTAAACTATATATCAACAGAAATACCAAGGATAATAACTAAATCGAAATAACCTGGGTCGGAAGCTCTATCGACCGCTACACACGTACCTCACGTCTCGTCCCACTACTCATCGCCCGCGATACCTGAAAAATGGTGGGGAAGGTGAGAACATGTAAACATGTCTCCCCTCCCAGTGGGTACCGCAAGCCGAAGAAGGCAAGGAGTACTCACCGGATCAGGAAGAGAGCTATACAACAACACGGAGATCTAGATAGACATAAGTGCTGGTAAGTAAAGATGTTGATAAGTAAGGAGCTGACAAGTATAGATGCGGTAAATAAAACAGTAGCTACAATAAACAGATAAGGATGTACTGAAAATAAACACTACAGCTACTGTATGCATGCGTCAACTGACGATAAGTTCAAAAGTACCCAATCTCGCTGCCCGATTGGTCCGAAGACCTCAGGCCCATGCCACACTGCTCAACCTGTACCTGACCCTCGCAATGAAGCCCCTGGGTCAGAAGCACAGTACCTGACCCTCGCAATGAAGCCCCTGGGTCAGAAGCATATACCCTCGCAATAAAGCCCCTGGGCTCACGGGTTGGCAATCCAACCACTTTTCCGGAAAAGAACACCCTCTTGCGGTGGATCAGACCGCTGGTGTTCGTGAAATGCGTACCTGCAGTGGCGATCAATGTAGTATGCTCAAAGATCATCCATCGGCAACTAGCCGACAATCCAGCCCCTCAGGGCACACCGACCGTATAGGCCATCAGCAACTAATCGGCTACGTATGTCAAGATAGAACTGTAGCAACTCGACCGAATAGGTCATAGATATCAAAATAAGGGAACCGCCCAACCAAATCACAGATATAGTGAACCGATAACTCAACTCTACTCCTAAGCATGATATCAATATGGAACTAACTGAGTAGAGGAATGCAGAACAGACCAACTAGGTCAACAGATACGGATGCTCAACAGACCAACTAGGTCAACCGATACGGATGCGGATAGAACTACTCTACTCCTACTCAGGATACTAAGCATGCAAACAACGAGTAGAGTATAATCAAACAACGTGGGTGCAATGTAAACAACAGAGGTGCAAAGCTCAATATATAACGTATGCATGGATAATAACAAAGGAGCAAGGGTAAGAAACCATCACCGAACGTGCACCACTGTACCGACGTCGGATCGAAGTACCCACCTGTACAACTGTCGCGCCTGTCACCTGACTGCAAAAGAACGTCAACAGGACCTAAGGAGGATCCACTGGGTTAGTGTCTAACCCACAACTAAGAAACACTACATCATAATCCCTCTAACAAACCCACGAAGATCAGTTTCCCAAAACTGACTACCGTAACTCGCCGGAAGTCCCGAAAATCGCACCGGGACTCCGTCGGGACCACTGAAATGTCCCGAAACGCACCGACCCATGCTACAAGTCACCTGCTGCCATAAAACACTCCAATTTGGATGTTTTGGCAGCAAACATAAGATAAACACCGCGACACAATTATCGCCGGATAATTGTACGAATACGGGTTCCCGGAAGTGTCAAATTCGACACCGGAACCCACCGTCGCTCACCCGTCATCACCGAACCCACAAAGTGATGATGGTGACTAGCCAACAAGGCTTAGCGACCACTCACAGAGCAACCAAACGACGTCGGAAGAAATTCGAATCGAAACCGCGTTCTTTCGGCGAATTTCGCCGAAAAACGCATCGAAATCGACTCTTCGATTTCTGCAAAAGCTAACGGATCATGGACAATCAGTCCAGAGGTCAAACACACTCACACACACTGTCCACAGTAGCCCCAAGGTGCACAATTGCACAAAAGCCCCTGAATTTACATAAAATCCCAATATTTCATGTAAATTGGGTGATAACATAGCCCGTACACGCAAACCGAGGACTTCTAAGTTCTGCTGAGACACATACTGATAGGTCTCGACGTACCGGAGGCCGTGCTCACGGTCTGGAGCGCAACAGGTCACTGTGGGAAGCGCGGGAGCAACCCGAAGGTTCAGAGAACAGCGCGCAGTCGGGGAAGATTGCGCCAAACAGGGCTAACCGGACACTGTTGATCCAACTACCATCAAAACTACGGGAGCAGCACGACTTGCGCTACCACGTTAGCCAAGCCTTTAGACTACTTGCCTAACAGCCTATAACGTACTTCAAGCGATTCCCCAGCTCTCACCTTTTAGCCCTTTAAGCGTTTTCAACATTATAAAATACATGGCTTAGCGCGCTCTAGCTAACACCTCCACGTTTTCGCGCTCTCAATGGGTAACACTCCCTGATCCCAACTTTAAACATCAAGTCCACCTGAAAACACGTTAAACGTGTAACGTATGTTACACGTAGATCCCAAGAAAACGTTCCTTGGGATCTAGATCGGCTGGATCAAGGGGTTGGCACGGGATCTATCGGGGTCATCCAGGGACGAGATGGACGCGAGCACGGGTCTGGAGGCCGCTCGTTGAGGCCGGCGGCCTTTTGAGTACCAGTAGGAGGAGAGGTGGGAGAGCCGGACTCATGTGTCCCTTTGCGCGTTTCGGGGCTCCTAGGAAGTGGGACACCGTCTCTCGATGGAGGCCGCGGCTGGGAGCGGCCGGGGGCGGCAGCCGCGCGCGGCGGCTGCGGCGGCCTCGGTGGAACGAGGGACGCCGGTTGGATATCAGTGGGTCCGGCTCGGACCCACTAGAAACGGAGGCGCGCAGCGGCGGCGGGTGGGAGCCAGGGCGGCGGGAGTCGACCGGAGGCCGCACGGGGGCGCGCGGTAGCGGCGGCGAGGGCAGCGGCGGCCGGCGGCGAGAGAGAGAGACGCCGGCGGAACTGGTTCACGACCGGCTCGGCCCCGATCGAGACGGAGGCGCGCGGCGGCGGCAAGGGGCAGCCGGCTAAGCGGGAAGGAGGTAGAGGCCGCTCCACGGCGTCAGTGGGCCTCGAAGGGGCTGGCAGCGGTACCGGCGGCGACGAAGGACTCCGACTCGAGCTCGGCACCCTCGAGCTCAACAGAGTCGCGGCGGCCGTGACGGAAGGCGGCGGCCTGCCGCACTCGCGGCCTGGTGGGACCGGCCGGCGTGAGTCGGAGGTGGCCGCGGGGACGGCGGCCTCAGGAGTCGACCGGCCTGGGCTGGACCATAGAAGAGCCTACCGGCTCCGATCCCGTAGTTACGGGCAGCAGGGGCGGCGGAAAGCGGCGGCCTGCTAAGCGCGGGGCTGGGAGAAAGCAGCAGGAGGCAGCGGGGACTCGGAGGGCAGCCGGCGGCACCGGCGGTAACGGGAACCTCGGGTTCGAGTTCGGCCATGCCCAAGCCAAACGAGGCGGCGGCGGCGGCGGCGAAGCTCGGTGGTTGGCTCCACTCGTGCCATGAGGAGTGGAGGGGGCGTGGGCAGGGACCGGCGGCGCGTACGGCGGCACGACGGCCTTCGGCCGGCCTCGTTGGAACGAGGCCGGTTCGGGCTTTATCCCGAATCAAATCCTACCCAAACACAAGACTCGAAGAGCTCGGAGGGACTAGTTATGCCTTCCCTCGTGCTACTAGCACTGAGTAAAGACTAGTAGCACGAGTGGAACCAAAAACAGCCCTTCCGGGGCAAGGCTACAAAGCCACCACAGCTGGGACAGCTCGGACAAACCGACAACAAAAACCCAAACGCGTGCGAATAGGCCGCTAGACTCCGACAGGACTACGGAGGCCTCCACTCGTGCCACTAGCACCCAGTCACGACTAGTGTCACGAGTGGAGTGANGACGAAATCTGTCCGCTCTCCAATTTCAAAACCACACACATATATCAATGTGTAATCCCGCTAAATCCTTTAATTCAAATTCAAATTTGAATCTCCTACCACTAGTAGGTACATGTAACATCCCTCACCTTACTCTAGGTCACATACACAGATCACGAGGGGGTGTCATAATGCAAGAATAGCAAAGAACGAAAACCCTCTTTTGATAAAACTCCTTTTTCTCGAAAATCGTGCATCGGATCTGAAATCCGTCAGTGCCATTGGTTCCAGAATAGCTGATCCGATCGAAACGAGCTATTGGACCGCTATGAACGGAGTCCGATACGCGCCGATAGCCAGCTCTACTCCGTGACTCCACCGAAAAACCGGAGTTACTATTCACTTAAGTGAAAACTAATAATCGCGTAACTTCTCCGTTTTAGCTCAGTTTCTCCTGAAACTTGACGAGTGCTTATGTAATTAAATTACACACATAAACATCGTCAACAGAGAGTTTAGTAGCACTGTAAAAAATCTCAGTCCTTACACTTTCTGATGAATTAATTCATAATTTAAGAATCTAAATTGAATTATTATGAAAGTTACACACAAAAATTTTGATCATAAGTACAGAATATTAAAAAATGTGTTAATATGTCATCTAGATTTGATCATATATATAAAAGTTTGATAAATAATTTATATAATATTACTATTCAGTTTTTGGGTATAGTTCGATTAAGGAGTTAATTAGACTTTCAAGTTTCTTTTGCATGTATATACAATCAATTGTTTTGTTCATCCACAGCATTTCTGTACTTTTTATTTTTGACTTTGTCCTTTGTTGGCCTTTGTCTAGGCTGCTGATAATAAATCCAGTATTTCAAAAAAATAAAATAAAATTTGTCGTCCTTCTAAATTGTTTCAAACCATATGTTTGTCATATTTTTGGTTGCTTTTTTAATTAAAACTTTAAAATATATAGGTAGTCCTGTTAGTAGTTTGATATATATATTCTGCTATGAACTACTTTTTATTTTCTTAACCAGTATGAACTAATTTTTATTTTCATAGGAGTTTGTATTGTTGAGTTTTGGATATAAAACATTTCTCTTAAATGATTTTGCAAAGCTATTTGACAAGTTTCTTTTGATATTTACAAACATTTTTTTTAAATAATTTATAAATACTTAAAATTTATGTTTTATTACTATATATTCTAATTTGGAAGGTGGGACTTCTTTATTGCCTACCCTATCAACATGTCAACAAAGTATTAAGGCGGCGATCATAGTAACACAGAACAGTTTGTTGTTTGCATAATAGACTAAGTCATCCAATTCACAAAAAATGATAGAACAAACAAATCAAGTTTCCTACAAAATCTGGCAGAAGGAAACTTCTTAGAAGTCTATAGTATCTCAAACTCTAGCATCTTATTTGCTATCAGGACATTAGGAAATCCATTTTGTTAATGAAAAAGAGAACATGTTACTGTTGTAACCAAAACTAGAGGGTAGGAAAATCCATATCCGCTGCCAAGAACATTTTGGAAAGTCGAAAATTGTCACGCCCCGGGGTCCCTTTTTTGTTTGAAACACAGGGGAAAAGCGTTTAATTTTTTTTTTTTTTTTTTTTTGAAAACCTGACCCTAGAGTATGCCAGATCCGCCACAAATACAGGAAATCCACTGTTCACACGGACAGAGTCTCCCCTATATTTGCACGGCGTCGCACAAGTACAAGAGTACAAACAGTATACAACCACAACTAAATGAATATACAGATAGCTATACATTCATACATTCACCATTCACACCATAGTTTTACATTCGATGTTTAAACAAAAGTCCACGAAAAATCTTTTGAAAACTGTTCCATATGCGAAAACTTTTATCTTTTATACAAGCTACCACGAGGGGTAGAAAACCTTTTATTTTACCAAATCCCGAAATCCTTTTATTACATTCATGAAAGTCCACATATTCCAATGTAATAAAAATACTGAACCATATAAACTGACTAAGCTATAACACAGAATAGTAGGGATAAAACTAAACCGATAATCTGGGTCGGAAGCTCTATCGACCGCTACGAACGTACCTCACGTCTCGTCCCAAAACTCAACGCCTGCAATACCTGAAAAATAGTGGGGGAGGTGAGAACATGTAAACATGTCTCCCCTCCCAGTGGGTACCGCAAGCCGAAGAAGGCGAGGAGTACTCACCGGATCAGGAAGAGATAAACAACAGTATGGGTAAGTAAAATACAGTAGCAACGATAATGAACGAATGAGATATATATATGAAAGCACAACTACCGCTACTGTAATGTACAACTGCAAGCATACAAGGATATCAAAACTATAGTAGCAAGACAACTGTAAAGAAAGAACTAGAAGTATATATGCAACAACCGCTACTATAGCTATATGCGTCAACCGGACGAGAAGTCCAAAAGTACCCAATCTAAACCGCCGTGTCGGTCTAAGGACCTCAGGCAAAAGCCACTACCTGCTCACACCTGGCATGTAACCCTAGCACAAAGAGAACACCGCTGGGCTCACGGGTCGGATGTACGACCACTTTTCCGGAAAAGAACACCCTCCTGCGGGGGATCAACCCGCTGGTGTACGTGAAATGCACTCGAGCTGTGGCGATCAATGCGGATATGATCAATAGCCAAATGTCGGCAACCAGCCGACAATCACCGCCCCTCGGGGCAAACCAAACAATAGGTCATCAAACTATAAAGAAGCACAAGAACCGACCACTCAGGTCAACTAGGATGGAACGACTCTACATCCTCTCAACTGTATGCAAGTACTGACTAATCAAGTCAACTGGGATGGAACAACTCAACATCCTACCAAAAGTATGTAGATACTGATCAATAGGTCAACTAAAAGTACGAACGCAAGAACCGACCGATAGGTCACAAAAGTGTATTCGATATAGTCCAGAACTACCGTCAGCACCAGCCGACAATCCTACCCCTCAGGGTATACCGACCTCAAAGGTCATCGAACGACAGAAGTCAAGAAACAGACCAACCCAATACATAATGCAACAACCGACCAACCAGGTCAACAAATATAAGATAAAAGCACCGATCAACTAGGTCACCGAAACGAAGTACGAGAACCGACCAATCAGGTCACCGAAACGAAGTATGAGAACCGACCAATCAGGTCACCGAAACAAAGTACGAGAACCGACCAATCAGGTCACCGGTATCATATATGGATAAACTACTCTACTCCTACACATGATACTAAGCATAGAAACATATGAGTAGAGTATAATAGAAACAACGGGGATGCAAGCTCAATATACTATGCGATAGTAACAACAGAAGAGTAAGGGTAAGAAACCATCACCAATCGTGCACCACTGTACCGACGTCGGATCGAAGTACCCACCTGTACAAATGCTGCGCCTGTCTCCTGACTGCAAAAGGACGTCAACCGGACCTAAGGAAGGTCCACCGGGTTAGTGTCTAACCCCCAGCTAATAACCACTAGATCCACAACCTACAAGCAAACCCATGGAGATCGGTTTCCCCAAACCGATCGCCGTAATACGCCGGAAGTCCCGTAATCGCACGGGAACTCCGCCGGGAGCCACAAACTGTCCCGGAACATACCGACTCGAGCTACGAGTCACCTGCTGCCACTAAACATAAATAATCATGCATCATGGCAGCGAACACAACTCCTCGTGGCAAAACAATTATCGTCGGATAATCGTTTCGATTCGGGTTCCCGGAAGTGTCTAATTCGACACCGGAACCCACCGTCGCTCACCCGTCATTTCCGAACTCTCGAAATGACGCAAGTGACCAGCCAACAAGGCTCAGCGACTACGCAAAAGCTCACGAAGCACCGTCGGAATAATTCCGAACCTAACCCGCGTTCCGTCGGCGGATTTCGCCGAAAAACGCACCGGAAATGCATTTTCGATCTTCGCAAGGGTCTGGGGCCTTGGACAATCAGTCCAGAAGTTATCTTAAGCCTTAACCTGCTACCAACAGCAGCCACAACGAAGCGAAACGCAAAAGGATCCCTAATGGCCCATGAAATCACATTATTTTATGTGATTTCATGGCTCTAACGGGTCGTACCAGCAAACCAGGGATCTACGGAGGTTGCCATCGCACTTGCTGCAAGGTTTTAGCATGCCTGAGGCCGTGCTCACCTTTCGGAGCACTGCCGGCAGCAACCACGCGCGCACGAGCGACGCGAACCTCAGCGAAACAGTGCGCACAGCGCGAAGATCGCACATTACTCACTAACCAGGGCACCGTTAACCTAAATGGAGGTGAGCATCGTGTTCAGCACGAGCCCACGATCACCGTGCTCACCTCCCGAGGTGCCAGGGAGTCATCGGATCACCGAAAAAGTGACCGGAACGCAAAACAGCAGTGCTGGAACCAAAGTAAACTACTCACCGGAGCTGTGGGAGCTAGGGATGGCCGCCGGCGATCGGGCGGAGGGCGCTCCGGCCGGTGATGGGAGCAGAAGGTCGGGGATGTCCGGGGGAGGTGCTGGAAGGCGGCGGGCAGCAGCCGGTGGCGCGGCGGCGGAGATCGGGCCCGCACACTTCCTCTCGGGTTGGAGCTTGCCGGCGGCGAGGCGGCGACCGGGGGAGGTCGGGGCGGCGATGATCCGGTGCCGGAGACCAAGGGGGAGGTGGTGCTCACCTCAGAGGGCAACAGTGACGCTCGGGAGTGGCGTGGCTCCAAGGTCGGCCCGCACAGGACCTAGCGGCGGCGGGAGACCTTGGCGGCGACCGGCGGCGCGCGGGGACGGCCGGGGACGTGCGCGCCGGGTTGCTGGAGGTCGCCGGGGTCGACAGGGGGGGCTTGGCCGCAGGGGAAGTGCGGTCCCAAGGCCCGCAACCTGAGCTCGGCCTGGCTCGGGTCTGGGCAGACCCGGCTGGCTGCAGCCTCTTCCGGCGGCTCCGGCGACGCTCGGGGGTGGCCGGGGCCGGCGGGAGAGGGCGCCTGAGGAAGGTCTCGACCAGGGGAAGGTGGTGCTCAGGCTAACAAGGCTCACCAAGCACCAAACTTAAGCCGGTGGTGAGGTGGTCCAAGAGAGGAGGGAAAGTTGGCTGCAGGCTGTTTCCGGCGGCCGGGGCTGCTCGACGGAGGCCGGAACGCGAGCACTGGCGGGGCAGGGAGGTGCTGGGATGACAGGGGCGGCTGGGGGTTCTAGGGTTAGGGTTAGGTCCAAAAAAAACCCTAGATCCACCTATATATAGGTATGGAAAATTTGCGGAAAACCCCCTCGAAAGGAGTCGAATTAATCCCAGCTCTCAACCAGCAGTCGCACAAAGCGCGATAGTCCCTCTAAGTTCAAAAACTCGCAATTCGACGCATAAAATATAGGGCCTTTTCGCGAATAATCCGATTATTCAAATCAGCCCCTTCGCGGACTTTTCGCGATTCCCGAAGATCTGTCCGTCGAATTTCCGATCGGATCACACCAGCGCGATCAGCACGACAGAGGCATCGAATCTAGCATCTCGTTTCGCCCGAAAAGATTCCCGATTTGCGACAAAACCTTCCCTCCCAGGTTCCACCAAAAACTACATATAGACAAATATATGCAAAAACCATTAAACCCCTTTTTCTCGAAATCTGTGCATCCAAATCCAATTCCGTCAGTGCCATTGGTTCCAAAACATCTGAACCGGTCGAAACGAGCTATTGGACTGATACGAACAGAGTCCGATACGCGCCAGAAGCCAACTCTACTCCGTGGCTTCTCCGGAAAACCGGAGTTACTATTCACTTAAGTGAAAACTAAAAGTTGCGTATCTTCTCCATTTTAGCTCATTTTCGCCCGAAACTTGACGAGTGCTTATGTAATTAAATTACACACATAAACATCATCAACAGAGAGTTTAGTTGCACTGTCAAAAATCTCAGTCCTTATAAAAATATTACCAATTAGTTTCTCCATAGGGTACAAAAATTCACTCTCAACACAAAAGAAACCAGAAATTAAATATAAGATCATTTAATTCCCAACTTCAATATTGAGGGAAACATATATATATGCAAGTAATCAGATCAAGAAATCCTTTTGCATACCAAAATTGCATTAGAAGAGATAGAAACAATAGAAGAAGATTATGTTGTTTGATTTTATTACTCCAGAAAAATTGCTACTAATGCTGCTAATTGGTTTGCATCTTCTAGATCCTTAAGTTTACTGCCCCTCTTCCTTATTGCTCTTTCCATCTATGATCATATATATTTTTTTATACAATCTTCTTCCTTTAATACATATTAAACTCTCTTTCTTTCCGCCTCGGTAACCGACTTGATTTTCTGTTACTTATGTATCTTAGAATGCTGATTCTGTTTCTTTTAATTTTTACACATTCTTGGGGTTTGAAACAAGCCCAAATAGGAGCCCGCTTCCACTCTTGCACTTGACTTGAAAGCCAATAGTGAAAATACCGACTACAGAAGACAGTCTCACCTTAGTATTACTTCCTTTTCTCTAATTTATCTATCTTTTAATTAATCTGGAGCTTCTTTTAATTTTCTTCTTCTAATTACTCTGCTATCATGTGTTCCATTCTTTTTCTTTCATATATAGAATATAATTTTAGTTGTTTTAAGGATTTTTGTTCATAGGACAGATATTTGAGTTTCTTCAATCGGAGCCTCTTTGCAATCTTTTATGATTTGTTGCTACTGTTGTTGTAAGATTCTCTTCATATATATTTTTTTCATGGGATTGTTTTTTCACTTTTCTTGCATTTTTTTCTCTTATCAGTTTTGCTTCTCTTTTTTCTTTTATTGAAACTTGACTTACATACTATTTGTCATGGTGCTGCTATACTGGATATGCTGTTATTGTTGTTTCTCCTTCTACAACTCTTCTTTGGTGCTGTAGCTCTTTTCTGAAACCTTTAGATTACAACTGCAAGAAAGTATGTTTGATTCGAATTTAATAAGTAATGTTTTGTCTTAAAATTTTAAAAATTGCATAGGTCTGATGTTTTGTGCTGCTAATGTTCATACCACTGCATCTTCAATACTTAATTTGCTATTGCTGCTACTTTTTTTTTTTTGGGTTAAGCATTGGTTCCTCTAAATTTGTCATACTCCCCTCCTACTTGGTTGTTTTTTATTATTTTAAAGCCCTACAGCTTTGTTGCTACTACCAAACTAGATTGTTATTAATGTTGTGTTTTTTCTGCTGCAGCTTTGGTTCCTTACATTTTCTGCCTGACGTTCTTCTTCGGTATGAATGTTGTCCAATATTTTTCTTCATAATTACTCCAACTCTTTTTTTTTTTATAATTTGTTTTAAAAAATATAGGACAAGGCTAATAATTAAAATTTTCAATGATACTGTTGCTTTTGGTCTTCTGTTAGTTTTTGTCCTACTGCTACTCTGAGATGCAAAAGGATAATGTTGTGTACCTTTGTTACTCTTGATTTTGATACTACTTACGGAATTTTCACATCTTATGCTGAATCTGAAGCTCATTTTATTACTTAATAGGTGTTCTAATTGCAAAATGTAAGTTTTTTTTTCTAATATATTCAAACTCTAAGGCCCTATTTGGATGCGTAATTAAAAAACTCTATGAAATTTGTGGTCTAGATAAAATAGTTAAAACATTTTCGCAGAATTTATAAACTGTCGTTTTGGTCAAGATGAAATAGGAAATCCAGTGACTCTAAAAAATTCCGCGGATTCAATTTTTACACAGTTTGGATATGCATTGTGCAATACCATGGAATTTCTCAAAATTTTAAAATAAAAATTTAAATTTAAATAATTTAATTAAAATTTAAAATTTAAAATTTAAAATTTAAAAATTTTTAATTTCAAATTTTAAAAATTAAATTTAGATTTTTCTATTTCAAATTTTAATGTTTTTAAAATTAAAATTTAAAATTTAAAATTTAAAATTAGAATTATGAGATTTGAGATTTGTAATTTCAAATTTCAAATTTAAAACTTAAAATAAAAAATTAAAGTTTGAAATTTGAAATTTGAAAATGAAAAATCTGAAATTTGAAATTTAAAATTTNAAATTTAAAATTTAAAATTTTATATCTAGGTTGAAATTTAAAATTTTATGTTGACATTTAAAATTTAGAACTTGATACATATTTAGGATAAGGGAACTCAAGAATGGTTGAATTCTTTTTCTTAGATTACAGTTGATTATAATTTTACTCTATTTTTGGAGTATAATTTAACTATACTCCAAAAGTTACGTTATCTTCTTCTTCTTTTTTTTTTCTCCCAAGCACTTCACAGGATTTATAACAATTAAAGATCTAAAATTTTGAATTTTTAAATTTTAAATGCAACAAACTTTGAAAGATAATTAAAGATAATAAAGTATAAAAGTTAACTGGTTATAACCAGAGCCGGAATTGGGCCCGGGCATAAACACGGCCCAGCCTATGGGCAATATATGGGCTGTGTATAGGATTTCAAAAATTATAACTTTAGGTCTGGGGGAGACTTGGACATGTCCAAATTTAAACAAAACATAATTTTTTATGAATAGAAAAACTAATTAAATGCCCAGTATTGTATATTCAGTCTTCAAACTCAAATTTTTAAAATTATCTCTAACTCAATTCTCTAAAAGTTTTAAGTTTCTGAAAATCTAATTATTTCACACTTTACATTTCTAACTTAGTTTTAAAAATAAAATAAAATAAAATAAGTAACTTGGCTACTTTTATCTAAATAAATAATTATTAAAATGTGTAATTGAAACTTTAAAACTTAAAATTTAAATCTAAATTCTGTATTTATATTTTAAACATTTATGTTAAAGATTTACAAATTTAGAATTTAAAATTAAACCTCTTATATTAAAATTTTTAAATTTGACACAAAGGGGATTAGAGGGGGATGTAGCTCAATAATAGTGGAATTTTTTTTGTTAGGTTGGAGCGGATTATCATTTTACTCAATTTTTTAGGGTATAATGTAACTATGCTCTAAAAAAGTGGTGCTCTTTTGAGCCTCCAAAACAACTCATAGGATAAATTTTTTGTAAATATAGCATAATTTAACTATATTACATTTTATAAATTATCCAAACGGACATGCCGAGTTTTGACTTATCGTCTGATTAAGCTCTAGAAGAACCTGTGCCAAGGGAATAAAGGCAGAGTGGTCGAGTGAATTTGTTGATTGCTTTTGCGTTAGATTTGCTGTTACTACAGTAATGAAATTCCAATTTAAATCATTTCTTTATAATTTAAATTGGTTTTTAGTTCATTTGCAACAGTTGATTTATTTATTTATTTTTTTATCTTCTAGCTATAACTCTTTCATTTATTTGTTTTCCTCCTTTATATTTACAATTACTTTTCGATTAATTAAAAAAATTAATTGTTTGCATATATAATAATACTACGAGAAGCTTATATTTTGACTTCATCTTTGTCTGGGATGAAAATAAACTTTAATCCTTTTTTATAGATGCTCTAAATTTCTTTCCTAAAATTTAACTTTGCATTGGGAAAATGCTTTTCATACATTTCTTAGAAGCAAAAAAAATTGTTGGGTTTATGATATTTACACAGTTGCTACTATTTGTTCTGCTATCATTTTCCTTGCCAAATTTTGGATTGCAAAATCATATATATTTTTCTAATTATTTTTTAGGTCATCGTGAGGAAATATCTGCATTTTGTGAGGATCTATTTGTTAAGCAGTCTAAAAGTACTATTTTGCTTGATAATTGCTAGGTACGTCCCTTTTATTCATATGTTTCTCATATTATACTAAACGTTGCACATTTTCTACATCGATTTGTTTTTATTATGGAATGTAAAATGGTTTCTTCCATTTTTTTATTTACGTTTTCCATTACTCTAGGGCATCATCCAATATAAAATGGATTACAAAGTAATGAGCAAAGAAAGGCGGAAACTTCGTAAATGTATTCTCGATAGGCGTAGAAAGAATGTGGGGTTTTCGGCCACGACAGCTTTGCCTGGCAATGATGAATATTTGTCTTTGCATTGTCAATCAACTGATATTTCGCGAAGAAAACGAAAACGAAATTCGATAGATGACAAATTACCTGTTGCTGCAACATATAAAGGGCAAGACATAGAACAGTTAAACCTTGGGTTGCAAGAATATGAATGCCAATCGTGCGGTGCCCTATTTTGGTATGATGAAAGGATCAAATCTGGCAATGAAAATATTCCTCGATTTTCACTTTGTTGTGGTGATGGCAAAATTTCTCTACCATTATTGCAAGAAACCCCTGATCTACTAGATCATTTACTGAACTATAATCGGAGTGCTGACTCGGTAAATTTTCGAGAAAATATTCGTGTGTACAATTCTATGTTTGCATTTACATCGATTGGGGCCAAAATTGACAATGAAATAAATAGAAAACCTGGTCCTTACATATTCAGAATTACCGGACAAAATCACCACAGAATGGGTTCTTTGCTACCTGTTGATGGAGAACAACCCAAATTTGCTCAGTTATATATTTATGATACGGAAAATGAAATTGAAAATAGAATGAAGTCATTTAATGCATCTGATGAACTTCAAAAAATTGATAGAAATATTGTTGGACGCCTTCTAGAAATGTTCGATATCAAAAATGTGATAGTAAAATCATTCAGAATGGCAAGGGACCGATTTAGAGAAAATGATTATTTGCCTATTCGTTTGCGATTGATTGGAAATCGAGTTGACGGATCACAATATAATCCTCCCTCATGTTCTGAGATTGCTGGATTAATAATTGGTGATTTTGGTAGTGCAGATCGTCAACGAGATATTGTGGTTGAGCACAAAATGGAAGGACTAAAGCGAATAAGTGATTTGCATCCTTCATTCATGGCTATGCAGTATCCTGTATTGTTTCTGTATGGAGATGATGGTTTTAGAATCGGCATCAAATATAATAATGATTCACGAAGAAATGTTGGTTCTAGGAAATGTGTTACAATGCGTGAATTTTATGCTTATAGAATACAAAATCGAATAAATGAAGGAAAAACACTAATAAGAGGAGGTAGACTTTTTCAACAATATTTAGTTGATGCATTCTCATGTGTTGAAGAAGACCGACTTGATTATATTAGGAGAAATCAGGCAGATTTACGGCCAGAAATTTACAAAGGAATTAAGGATGCTGTTATTGCAGGTGATGTTGATAGCAATGCTATTGGTAAAAAAATAATACTACCAGCGAGCTTCACTGCTGGCCCTCGTTATATGATTCAGAATTATCAAGATGCAATTGCTATTTGTCGGCATTGTGGCCATCCTGATTTGTTCATAACTTTTACCTGTAACACGCAATGGGCCGAAATACAAAATGCCTTACAATTTATTCCCGGACAAAGAGCAGAAGATCGTCCTGATATCGTGAGTAGGGTTTTTAAGATGAAAGTTGATGCTTTGATGTGTGATATCAAAAAAGGAAACTACTTTGGGAAAAGTATAGCTGGTACGTGAAATTGTATAATTTCATCCACATTTGACAATTTTACTCTTTTTTTGTGCTTACATTGTCACGCCCCGGATTACACGTTCCCCGGGCACGCCGACAAATCCGCCGTATACAAAGAAATTTTCCCTGTATACGAAGCGAATAGCTGTACCTGTAAATCAAACACTACTACGAACAGTAGTAGAGAGCTGCTAGAGAAAACAGAAGCTAAATAAAACAGAGTTTCATATACATAGTTCAGATCCAAAATACAGAGCTACTCGCACTAGCGAGTTAAGTCAACTATGTACATAAACTCGAAACAAAACATCTACCTGCAGTAGGGCACCTCTAGCTCAGCACGTCGGGTAGGGCTCTAACTCGCAACGCCCTTGCCTCGATCCTGGTCCGCAGACGGTGCAGAAACCTGTGGCTCTGCAAAAACATAGGTAACAACTGGGCGTGAGAACTACTGTAAAAACAAGTAGTCCTCAGTGGGTACCGCCCAAAATAACATCGGTCACCCACTAAGTCTACAGAAGGGAGCAAGGATAGAAGGAAAGCAGGAAGCATACTCTACCGCTATCATCCACTACACTATCATGCTCTACACTAACCAACTGTAGGAAATGTCAAATCTGACCCAATCCAAGTCGGGACTGTAAGCATACCCGTCCCCGGGACTGTGAATACACCCGTCCCCGCCCTGTTGCGACTATCGGGCTCTATCCACTCTAACTGGTCCGTGGAGAGCAAGTCCAACTGGCATGAGCGACACCAACGCAAAAGCACAAGCCTGACTCCGGAGTGGCACTCGTGGGCGCTACCCAACCGAGTATGCAGTGTATCTCTGTCGAGCTCAATCAGGCTCCAACTAGCCAAAGTCAAATAATTGACTCAAACTGGTCTAACAACCAACAGGTAACGTGCCCTCGGCACAATCTGACGCCAAAAAGGCGATACGGGTCCACCGTCAACTCTGACGGCACCCAACAGTCCGGAACAACCTGAACGACCCTGTCAAAATCCACTCGGCGAGCCAGCACGAGTGTAAATACATTCTAAACTACCTGGAGTACTCGTCTCGAAGAAACTGCGACAGTACAATTTTCTGACGGCTCCTAGAGCTAAATCAGGTAGTTAAAACTGGTGACAGATCCAAATCGCAAGTTTTCTCCTAATTCAATTTCCAAGTCCAACATGTAGAAACCATTTAATTTAAGTATGCCATGCTCCAAATTCAGAATTTACCAACAATAATTAAATCCACGAATTCGAGCTAGAAAAGGCTATAGCAACAATCAACATTTATACATGTCGACGATTAGAACTTAGGAGTCAAAACCGATGTAACCCACCTTAAGTGCTATCTCCTGGCAGCAAACGAAGCCTCGGCCTAAAAGGAACTCTGCTGGATTAATCGGGGATCTCCAAGTCCGGTCGCCAAGCCAACGCCAAGCTAAAACGACAAAAGTCCACAATTCAGTCCCCGTTCACAGCAGCTGAGAAGAGCATGATTTCGACCATACTAACCTTGACCAAAAATTGCAAGTGAGGGCTCTGTGGATTCCTCTCGAAGTCCCGAATCCAATGAACCAAGTCTCGTCGCGATCCGACGCTCCTACGCGGAGAACGAGCCGAAACACCAATGGTCGACGCTGGAACCTGCGGAACAGCATCTCTGAAATCTGCTCGGCAAACAGCAGCTTAGTAAAACTAGGGTTCGACAGGGCAAACCTGCTCCAAAAATCACGATCTTGGGCTCAGAATCTTCGTCTCGAAGTCGCGAATCTAGCACGCCAAATTTCGTCGCGTTTCGACACTCCTACACAGAGAACGAGCTGAAACACCAATGGTTGACGCTGGAATTCTGCGAAATCAGCACATTGCTCGGTTTGAAGATGGTTGAGGTACTCGAGGTAATTGCGACCAAATTACCTACCTCAACAGCGATGAACTGCGGTGCGGCGACAGGAACGGCGAAGACGCACCCTCGCCCGGCCTCCTCGCAGCGCCCCGGCAACACGTGCGCTCGAACGGCTCGCGGCGCGACGTCGGCGACGAAGTCCTCAACCGTGCTCACGATCGGCCTAGAGAGAGAGAGGAGGGAAAGAAGGTGAAAATTGGCTAAATCTCTCTCTCCCTCAGCTCCATCTCAGGCTAAGTATAGAGAGAGAGCTGAGGTGATACAACCAATGCTGCTAATTACCAAATTAGCCCTCCACTGACTCTCTTGTACCGGTACACGGAAAAATGCTGTACCGGTACAACAGAGTAAAAATCCTGTAATTTCGCAGATTTTCACACAGAATGCAGCCCTCGCGTCGCACGGAGTCCGTTTCGAGTCTATTTTGTTGGAGGTTAGGGTTTTTAGGTGCTTAAAGTATTACACCAAGAGACGTCAAGTTTGGAACGCTCAACAGTGTTACCTCCAGCGTAGGAAACCCTAGAATTTTTAAATAAGCTATTGGGCTCCAGAGATATGGGCCTAATTACGCTTTCACTTATTGGGCTTGTATGTGAACATATTATTTGGATTATATTATAACAGAATATCCAATAACAATATATCCAACAATCTCCTCCTATGTTCACCATACAGCACAATCCAATACAGTGGTCAGTGTAATGTTCAAACAATTATGAATCATCCACATTCAGTCCAAGACAACCAACTCGGATTAAAAACTCAATCATCAATTGTAATTCAAATGAGTGAAATATTCTTATCATGAATCTGTTCTGAGATCGACATATCCAAAATGATTCTCAAAATCAGTTCACAACCAACATATGAATAACAGTCAAATATAAGTAGGACAGTCAAAATAATCCAAGATCTTACAAATAAAAGAAAATGACATAATAATGTTCACAAATAGAGATAGCCAAAAACAAGTCTTAAGTAAATGGACTTCACCAAAACAGATAATAGTAGGTGAACTGTCAAGTTCCCGTACACTCTAAATGATATATATATTCATTCATCAAATAGATCATCCTGATCTGGATCTCACTTATTAAGCTCTCTTCCATCCCTGCCATCCTCTGTGGAATATCAAATATAAATTTCATATTATCATGAATTTAATCATTTGAATAATCCACTAAAAATGTCTAGTTCTACTAAAAGAACTTAGCATCATAGCATCAGGCAGAGAAGAATATATATTAATGTCATAAAGAATCATAATAGCATGTTCACAAATATCAAGCCAGTTTCATAAATTATGAATAAAGCCTAAATAGTTTGATTTATAAAGAGCCATCAACTTAAGTTTATTTGTAAGAGAATAATCATTGTCTAGTTTCGAAGAACATGACCAAAACCAACAGACTTCTTATGCAGATAGCTATTTCTATGTTTCAATTTGGAATGTCACAGTTACTAATTCTTTTAAGTCAAATAATCTAGCATCAAGTTTGGAATGAGATCATTTAACTAAGAAAAGAATAGTCCAGCCTAGTTGAATTGTATCATCAAGTTTGGAATGACACAAGCCTTCCAGGTAGAACTTTGAACTAGGTTAAAGTCATTTTCATCAAGTTTGGAATGAAACAACTCACCTTTTCAAATTAGTCCGCAACCATGAACATCGATGAAACATATAAATTGTGCTTGACCACCAAAGGAAAGAAGATTCGATAATTCAAAACATACAATTAGAAAGTAAGTAAATGGTAATTAAGACTAATTTACATAGTCTTTAACCCCATTTCCCCCACTGTTTTGAATAATCGATCTTTAGTCATACCTTTTGTGAGAGTATCGGCCATGTTATCCTTCGATCTCACATCGATCAAGGTGATAGCCCCTTGTTCTCTCAGATAATTCAACAACGCATGTCTCAGTCTCACATGTCTTCTCTTTGAATTAAAGAAAGCATTTTTGACAACTTGAACAGCTGCTTGATTATCACAGAACAGGCTTAAAGAATTAATCTGTAGCCGAGTCAAAGGAATATCCAAAATCAGATTCTTTATCCATTCTGCTTCTTCGCCAGCGGAAGCTAAAGCAAAAAGTTCCGATTCCATAGACGACAAGGCAATACAAGTCTGTCTTTTGGATTTCCAAGTAATAGCAGCTCCACCCAAAGTGAATACATATCCACTTGTGGACTTACTATTTCCAATTTCTGAACACCATGAGGCATCAGAATATCCATCCACAGTTGGAGGATAACCAGAATAACATAGAGCATAATCTTTTGTACCTTTAAGATATCTCATCAGCCTACTAAGGGCATCCCAATGCTCTTTACTAGGATTACTAGTGAAACGACTCAGCATGCCAACTGTAAAGGCGATGTCGGGTCTAGTGCAACTCATAGCATACATGAGACTACCAATCAGTTTTGAGTACTTTAATTGATCCACACTGATCCCTTCATTAGGACTCAGTCTTTTATTATAATCACATGGTGTCTCACTCGGTTTACAATCACTGTATCCCCAGGTAGAAAGTAGCTGCTCAATATAATGAGTCTGGCTAAGGGAGATGACTTGCCTTTCAAAACTTACTTTCATACCAAGAATGGTATTAGCAATACCAAGATCTTTCATGTCAAATTCTTTAGCTAAAGTAGCTTTCATGTCACTCACTACAGAATGATCGGAGCCAAGAATTAACATGTCATCAACATATAAGCAAATGATGACTATCTTATTTGACACAGAACGATGGTAAAGGCATTTATCTGAATAGCTAGACTGAAAGCCATAACTCTTTACCACTTTGTCAAAATTTAAGATGCCACATCTTAGGTGCTTGTTTAAGACCGTACAAAGATTTATTCAATTTACAAACTTTGTCCTCAAGACCTTTCATGACATACTCTTCAGGTTGTTCCATGTAGATTTCTTCATTTAACTCTTCATTTAGAAAAGTTGTTTTTACATCCATTTGATGCACTACAAAGTGTTCAATAGATGCCAAAGCAAGAAGAATTCTTATAGTTGATAGATGACACACAGGTGAATAAACATCAAAATAGTCTATTCCACTCTGCTGTTTATAGCCTTTAGCTACTAAGCGTGCTTTGTATCTGGCTATTGATCCATCATTATTCAGTTTCTTTTTCAATACCCACTTACAGCCTATAGCCTTAGCCCCTTTAGGCAAATTGACTAGCTGCCAAGTGTGGTTCTGCAACAGAGAGCTCATTTCATCATCTATGGCTTCTGCCCACAGTAGGGATTCCCTAGATCTCATTGCTTCTTGATAAGAAAATGGATCATCCTCGAGATGGTAAGTAACAAAATTCTCACCAAAACTTTTGGGAACTCTCTCTCTTGTAGATATTCTAACTGGAACTGATTCAATAGCCAATTGTGTGGGATTAGTGTCAGAAGGGCCTGCTTCAGATTCTACAGGAGATTCTGAAATCATATCTGTAGATCCAGAAACATTCAAGCCATGATCTCTGAGAAACTTATTCTCAAAGAATTCTGCATTTCTAGATTCTATCACTGTGTTAGTAGATAGATCTAAAAACCTATCTGCAGCACTATCTTCTGCACTGCCTAGATATACACAGGTAATGGTTCTAGGTCCCACCTTAGGCCTCTTTGGATCTTGTATTCTTACATAAGCAATACAGCCCCAGGTCTTAAGAGTATCATATCTACAAGGATGCTTATGCCATATCTCATAAGGTGTCATAGACAATTTAGAGTGTGGCAACCTGTTCAGGATGTGATTAGCAGTCAAAACTGCTTCTCCCCAATAGGAGGAAGGCATGCCAGCTGTAAGTAACATAGAATTTAACATTTCAGTTAACGTTCTATTCTTACGCTCAGCAACACCATTTGATTGGGGTGAGTAAGGAGCAGTGGTTTCAAGTATTATGCCCTCTGAAGCACAAAATTTCTTGAACTCTGTCATTGTATATTCTCCTCCTCTATCACTCCTAAACCTCTTAATTTTCATGTTGAGTTGATTTTCTACTCTAGATTTGAAAATTTTAAACTTTTCAAAAGCCTCATCTTTCGATTTCAACAAATAGACATGACAATATCTAGAAAAATCGTCTATGAATGTTATCAAATACTTTCGACCACCTCTAGTGACGTAATTTCTAAAATCACAAAGATCAGAATGTATTAGCTCAAGAAGTTGTGTGCTTTTAGAAACCATCTTAAAAGGTTTTCTAGTGATCTTAGCTTGTGCACATACTTCACATTTGTCAAATCGAATAGAAGTATCCAATGGAATGTTATGAGTTTTAGCTAGATGTAGCATTTTTCTGTAGTTCACATGTCCAAGTCTATTGTGCAACAACTTTGGATCAATCAGAATAGAACTCACATGGTTTATGCTATCAGTATCTAAACTCAACCTATACATATCATTAACCATGAATGCACAACCGAAATAACATGAGTTAACTGATAAGGTTACTCTACCATTCATAGTTGAAAAGGACATACCAGCTTTATCANTTTCGAGTCTATTTGACGCCAACGCGACTCGGGCTTGTCTCGACACTCTCCAGAGCTGTCGACAAGCCCTCACTGTCAGAACCTGGGGTCTCACATACATATTCTACTATTTTTTTTTTTTTAGATTTGTATACAATTGAATTCCAAAAAAGAGGACTTCCTCATGTCCATATCTTAGTTTGGTTGCATCTAGATCATAAGTTACCAACGAGTGCGGATATAGATTCAATCATCTCTGCAAAAATACCAGATAGAGATATTGATCCAATTGGATATTCAACTGTTTCGAAGTTTATGATACATGGACCATGTGGCTCTGCAAATTCTAAAGCACCATGTATGTCTAAAGGTCAATGCTCAAAACATTTTCCGAAAGAATTCATAGACGAAACGAACATAGATGAAAACGGATTTGCTATTTACAGAAGAAGAAATAATGGAAGATTCGTGAAAAAAAACAATGTTAATCTTGACAACAGATATATTGTGCCACACAATTTACCATTGATAGTTAAATATCAAGCTCATATTAATGTTGAGTGGTGCAACAAGTCAAGATTGATAAAATATTTGTTTAAGTATATCAATAAGGGATCTGATAGAACAAGAGCTGTTATAGAAGATAATAATGTGTGCAATGAGGGTAGCTCTAATAAACAAAATGATCAAGTTGATGAGATTAAAAAGTATTTGGACTGCAGATATTTATCGGCATATGAAGCTATTTGGAGGCTATACCAATTTGATATACAGTGCAGAGAGCCCACAGTTGAACATTTGACAGTACATTTGCCGATGATGAACAATGTAACATATCATGAAAGTCAGAACTTACTCGATGTTTTAAATAGATGTAATGTGGAGAAGACAATGTTTATTGAGTGGATGGCCATAAATTCAAAATACGATGATGCATGCGAACTAACATATGCAGAATTTCCGACTAAATGGGTTTGGCATTCGACTGAAAAAGTATGGACAAAGCGTAAGAGAGGAAATCGAATTGGAAGAATTGTTTATATCCATCCGAATGCAGGTGAACTTTATTTTCTAAGGATGCTTCTAACAAAGGTTAAAGGTCCAAAAAACTATACTGAGATTAGAAACATTGATGGTGTTGTGCATGAAACTTATCGCGCTGCATGTGATGCACTTGGGTTGCTTGGAAATGATATGGAATGGCGACAAGCATTAGAGGAAGCATCTCATTGGTCTTCTCCTGCTGATTTGAGACAACTTTTTGTTACTTTAGTCATTTTTTGTGAGGTTGCTGATCCAGTTAAATTATGGAATGAGTTTTGGAAAATGTTTACTGATGATATTATTTACAAATTAAAGAAAGTGTTAGGACTTCGTGAGATTCACATGCCTGAAATTGAACTGCAAAATTATGTCTTATTTGAATTGGAAGTATTGTTCAATCAAAATTCAAGCTCACTCTCCCAATTTAACCTCCCAATTCCTAATCGATTTGTCCTAGAAGATATGAGCAATAAATTGTTAAGAGAAGAACTAGACTATGATGTATGTGCTTTGAAATTAGAACACACAAAATTATTTGAAGGATTGAACGAAGAGCAATTAACAATATATAATTCTGTTTTGACCTCTATTCATGAAAATAGAGGGGATGTGATTTTTGTGTATGGACATGGTGGGACAGGAAAAACTTATCTTTGGCAGACAATTATCTCAAAAATTCGCTCAGAAGGCAAGATAGTATTAGCTGTTGCTTCATCTGGAATTGCCTCTCTTCTACTTCCTGGTGGGCGTACAGCACATTCAAGATTCAAGATACCTATAAAATTAGATGAGTATTCAACATGTGAAGTGAAAAAAGGAAGCCAACTTGCAAAATTGCTTTCTTATGCCAGCTTAATTATATGGGATGAAGCACCAATGAATCATAAAAACTGTTTTGAAGCTTTAGATAGAACATTGAGAGATATTTTAAAATCAGATGATGGAGGAACTGAGCAACGTTTATTTGGTGGCAAAACTATAATATTTGGAGGAGATTTTCGACAAATCCTCCCTGTTATTGTTGGTGGGACAAGGCAAGATATAGTTAATGCATCAATCACCAAATCATACATCTGGGACGTTTGTAAAGTTTTTCGGCTATCAACAAATATGAGATTGCTTAAATGTCCATCTAATGACATGTCAAAAGAAGAATTGGCGAAGTTTGCTAAATGGATACTTGATTTAGGTGATGGTAAATTGAATGCCATTAAATTAGACAACGAAGAAGAGGCTACGTGGATCACAATACCTGACGATTTGCTCATCAAAACTAATGGAGATGGTGTTAAAGATATTATTTCTGCTATTTATGGGGATATTCAAGAAAACTACAATAAAGTCTCATATTTAAGAGATAGAGCTATTATTACACCAATGAATGAAACAACTGATGAAATAAACAAATACGTTCTTTCTTTGCTGCCAAATGAAGAGAAGGTTTATTTGAGTTCTGATTCACTTTGTAAATCATCAAGAAATGCTGAAGACAATGATGTTCTCTATCCTGTTGATTTTTTGAACTCTCTGAAATTCAATGGTGTACCTAATCATGAGCTTAAATTAAAAATAGGGGCTCCAATAATGTTGCTACGCAATATCAACCAAAGTGCAGGATTGTGTAATGGAACTCGGTTAGTTATTACTCAATTGGCTTCAAGAGTTATTGAGGCACAGATTTTCACTGGAAACCATGTAGGTGAAAAGGTTTATATTCCTCGCATTGTAATGAATGTGACGGAAACAAAATGGCCTTTTACATTAAAAAGAAGACAATTTCCTGTTCGTTTATGCTATGCCATGACAATTAATAAAAGTCAGGAACAAACACTACAAAAAGTTGGACTTTATTTGCCAAGGCCTGTATTCTCACATGGTCAGCTTTACGTTGGAGTTTCTCGAGTTACATCCCGGGATGGAATACGAATCCTAATTGAAGATAAAGAGAAGACTTTGGAAGGATATACACAAAATATTGTCTACAGTGAAATTTTTTATGATTTGAACCAATAATAGATAATTGCAATTTGAATTAGATTGTAAGTCTAATTTTATGATGTCTTATTTTAGACATAATTTGATGCAATTTATTATATTGATGAAATAATTACTTATATATTAATATATTCATTTTTTTTTTGCAGAATAGTACAAAATGGAGTTTGTACTTTTGGACCAGTTAACGTTACAACAGCAAAGGAGAAAAATCAAAATTAAAGTTTCTAGGGTATGGGAATCCGTAATACCACGGCTTAAAAATCAGATTATGAGCTTGGAATGTCTTTTTATAGATGAAAAGGTTGTTGCATTTTTCATCCATATCTTTAATGCATTTACATGTTGATTGTTGATTTCTTATATAATATTGTATTTTTTATTTTGTAGGGCTATTCTATGCAAGCTACCATTCGAAAGAATGATGTGCAACATTTCAAGGCGTTAATATCTGAAGGAACTGTATACATTATCGAGAACTTCAACGTTATACCAAGTAGAGATAAGTATAAAGTTGTAGACCGTAAATACATGATATAACAAGTAAATAAATGGACAAAAGTTGTTGAAGCACCAGATAATGCTGAATCAATTCTGTCTTACTGTTTTGAATTTTCTGATTTTGATTACATTAAAAGCAAAAGAAACAATGACACATGCCTTCTAGGTAACTTCATTCACTTTTTTATTTTTATTTTTGTCTAATTAATATAAAGTAAAAATATATATATTTGTTAAACATGCTTTGTGGTGCCTAGATGTGCTTGGAACTATTGTAGCTGTTGGCCCTGTGACTTATACATATGTTAATCATGAGCGAACTCCAATACGAAATTTAGAGATACAAAATTTAGAGTAAGTATCGCAATACTTTACTATCTAATTGTAAAACTTTGACTTCATATTATATGTTAAATTATTTGAATGTGATGATTAAAATAATATAGGAACGATACTTTTCCTGTCACATTGTGGGATCAATTTGCTTTGCAATTTGATGAGAGCGTAATTCGCGAAAATGAAGCTTTCGGTCCTGTCATAATTATCTTTGCAAGCATGAGTGTACGGAATTATAAAGGTGAGGCCAATATTGTCATATATTATAATTACCTATATTTATGTTCATAGATAGTTATGATTCTTACATTTATATTTTATTTACATTCGCAGAGAAGCTCTACCTATCCTCATGTTCGGCATCTAGGTTTTATATTAACTTAGATATACCGGAAGTTTCAGCATTTCAAAATAATTTGAAAAGGTAATTACTATTATATGCATTTTTAATTTTTTACTTTTAGTAACTTACTTTTGTAAGTATTTAATTGCAGGAGAGAAATAAGTGTCGGACCAATTCAGCATATTGAAGCGACACAACAACAAACTGTTAACCCTTATGAACAAATGTTTGCTAATCGCAAAACTATTAGTGAATTACTTATGTTAAATTCATCAGAAGTTGAGGTTAGTATGTTTATGATGTGTTTTATTTTATTCGCCTACAAAATTAGTTTCATAAATCTTCTATTGTTTATATATTGTTATGCATAATATTTCACACATAATTAAATAAATTAGCTTATTTTTTATTATTTTTCATGTAGAATACAAAGTATACATGTGAAGCTAAAATTGTTGAAATTGATACGGCGTATGGTTGGTGGTACAAGGCCTGTTATGATTGCAAAGGAGGAGTAAAGGATTATGACGGCACTTTTTGGTGTAACCAATGTGGTAAAAATGATCAATCACCTGTACCATGGTATATTTCTAATTCTAAAAGCAATATTTTTTAAAATATTTTTTGTTACTTAAAGTCTAATTTCATGTTATAGTATGTTAAATTAATATATAGATGGTTTTTTAAAAAGGTACAAGCTAAATACCATTGTTTCGGATGAAACTGCTTCAGCGAACTTCACAGTTTTTGGCAAATCGGCACAGGATTTGATACGAGTTCCTGCTCAACAACTTGCAACTGCAACAAATTCAAATAGATTTATTCTTCCTCCTATTGTTAAGAATATTATTGGTCAAAATTATGTATTTCAAGTTGGCCTTGAGTCCCGCAAATTCAGTTCAAGTATACAATCATTTAGAGTTACGAAGATTTACCAAAATATTTTGCCTGCAAAGATCAAAATTGAAGAAGAAAAAGAAGAAGATATTGACATTAGAGAAGATAGTGCACCAACAAGTCCTAACAAAACACAAAACGATACAATGGACAAAACATCTGCCAGTGATGTCATAACGAAAACAATATAAGAAAATTTAGTAAATATATTTCTTTTTTACATGATAATTATTTTTTCTTTATTTGAAATAATGTATTTAATCTTTTGGTTTTGCATGTACGATACTCAAAATTTTGTACAAAAGAACTTCCAAAGCAAAGATGGAGGAATCTGCGAAGCAATCGAAAGGCAAAAAAAAAATCAGGTACTAAACATATGAAATATTTATACGAAAAACATAATTTGCTACATCTTTTGTACTAATTTTTAAATATATTTTTTTCTAAAACATTGTGGTGATGAGAAGTGCTCAGACTAACTCAGAAGAAACTGTAAAACAATCAAAGGGGAGGAAGAGAACCTGGAGGTAACACTTAAATAAAATTAAATGAAATAGAGAAATGAATATTTTATATTGCAAATGAAACTTAAGAAAATAACTTATATGTGCATTTTGATTTGCAGTTATATTGACAGTTCTCAATCTGACGAAGAAGAGAAATGAAGACCATCTCTTAGAAATCCGAGACAATTTATTTTTCTATAGAATTTGAATGATATGGATGACAAAGTTATTAGAATTCAATTATCATATATTCTGGTGATGGTGATGCTATATTTTGTTTTTAGTGATTTAAAGTTTTATGAAAAAATCAAACCTTTTGAGGTAAATGAATTCTCCCATTTATATGAAGAATTATGCTGTGTTGTGCAGTTATAATTTTTAAAATATTTGTTTAGTAATTTGGTTTTTTAAACAAAACAAATTATAAAGCCATTTTATATGAATAATTTTGTTGTGTTGTGCTCAAATATGTTGGGCTTCGTTTTATTACTCCAATTTCTATTAATGTTGTTTATGTTCTTAATGCTTGCTGTTTCACTATCAGTTTTGATTCACTTTTTGATGCTGACTGTGCTTCTGTTTCTTCTCCTGCATCTATGTCTAATGGAAGTTTTATTGTTGCTGTTTCTATATTATCTATTGAATATTAAGTTATTTTGATTTTGTTGTTTATCTAAAATAAATGATCCAGTACTTTATAAGTCAAATTATTAATTAGACATGTTAACAATACTTGAAATAATTATTTATATCCTGAATAACTGAAAAAAAATTAATTTTTTAAATGTATTTATAATCTAAGACATTTATATTTAAGTTTTGGGAGCGAATATGTAAACACACTACATGTAAATGATTACGGTTGCTTAACACATTATCAAAGTAGAATAATAATAATTTTGAATTCTTTGGCGCGTCTAATTTTATTCAACTATTTTTACTTAAAAGTTCTAGCCTCATAATTCGTCCCATGTGCATGGCAATTGATCAATTACTTAAAACATGCATGCAAAGTAACCAAACATCCTTCACATGCACAAGAATTACATATATACCTTCATTTATGTATTACAGATATGGATGGAACTAGGCCCATGGACAATAAAGCTCAGTCTGGCCATATAGGCCGGTCTTGGGATGTCGACATTATAACTTTGGACCTGGGCCGGACTCAAAATTTAGGGGCAAAAAAGTCTTGGACCTATTTTTACATGTCCAAGTCCTTATATATATTTAGTTGTATGTATAATATATTATAAATGATATATATATATATATATATATATATATATATATATATATATATATATATAATGTAAATGCATATAATGGGCCACCACTAGCCCGATAAGTATTGGACATTGGACATAGGTCTGGACCGCGTCTTAATTTTTTTAAAAAAAGTTAGGTAAAAAACAAAACTAGCCTGATTTTTTTTTTTTGTCCGGGTTTGGGCATAATGTGACCTGACCCAACCACAGCCCAATTCCACCCCTAATTACAGACACTATTATAAATGCAGACATAGTACGAATACGACTTGAACCCGGATGCACAAGGCATCCCATTAGAAATATATATTTAACTAGATTTTCACCCGTGCGATGCACGGCTAGCTAATATAATAATATAGAATAATAAAAATTATTATGTGATGATAACAAAAAGATTTTTTAATTAATTTTATATTTTTTAAGAAATAAAAAAATATACTATCAATCTTAATTATAGTACATATTAAAGTACACAAGCTAGAGAAAAAAATATTTGGACCAAAATAAATATTCAACTAAAAAATTCAATTCTGCTCTATTATCTATAAATTGGTGTGTAAAAAAATATAAATAAAAAAACTTTGTTGCATGAAGATGAAAAGTTACAGGAGTGACAGTAGGAAAAAAAAATTACGAAATGAAAATTACAGAAGTAACAGGAAAATAATATATTCTATTTTAAAGCATCAATATTTAAGAGCGAAGAAAATTACAGGAGTGATGTGAGTTTTAAATTTTTTCCTCTTTCCAAAAATGCCTCTATCCTTTTTTACTAATATTTTTATGTCCAGAAATTTTCAACCAATCGTTTCAAATAATTAAATAAGTAATAATTTATTTCCAAATAAAAATAAATATTTTTCTTCTCACGCGTAATATCCGCACCGCCAATTTTTTCGCAACATAAAATCCATAAATTTCTCAAATATCTCAATGACTTTGAAATAAAATTTCTTTCATTATATGTGATTTTTAATAATATAGTAAAAGATATTAATTTTTTATAAAAGCGTGAGTTTTTAATTTTTTGTCTTTCCAAAAATGTCTCTATCATTTTTTACTAATATTTTTATGTCCAGAAATTTTCAACCAATCATTTCAAATTATTAACTAAGTAGTAATTTATTCCCAAATAAAGATAAATATTTTCCTTCTCATGCATAATATCTGCACCGGCCAATTTTTTTGCTACATAATATCCGTGAATTTTGAAAATATCTCAACATAATTATAGGTGACTTTGAAATAAAATCTCCTTCATTATAGGTGATTTTTAATAATATAGCAAAAGATATTAATTTTTTAAATATCCAAAATTTTAAATATTAGTAGGTAAATTTGAGATAACTTTTATATATTTTGCTTTTAAAAAATATGATTTAATATTATATATGCGGAAGGTATTATGTGATTGGATATTATATAGGTGGTGGATATTATATGTGAGAAAAAAAAATTAAGATATGCGAATGATAAAATATGATATTATGTGGCCGACGGTTATTAGAAGATATGACATGCATATAAAAAGTGAAATTTGATACGTACTATTTGAGGGCAATTTAGATAAAAAAAGTGAGAGATATTTTGTATTCGTCAGTCAATTAGATTTATTGACTAAGAATTAATATATTTTATAATAATTTAAATAAAATATCCAATATTTTAAATTTGAGATAACTTTTATATATTCTGCTTTTAAAAAATATGATTAAATATTATATATGTTAATATATTTTATAATATTTTAAATAAAATATCCAATATTTTAAATATTAGTAGGTAAATTTGAGATAACTTTTATATATTTTATTTTAAAAAAATATGATTAAATATTATATATGTGGAAGATATTATATTAATAGGGACCGGTATTTTGGAAAAGAGGAAAAAATTCAAAACTAACGTTTTTATAAGTAGTATAGATCAGTAGCTAACTGAAAAAAAATGTATAAACATTCAAAAGATATATCTATTACTATAAACACATACTTGTCATCCTCAAGTAGTATCGTAATCTTTTTTGTTTCTTTACCAGTTTTCTTCTATTCTACTAATTCCAGAAAACTTCCCAATGACATCTGATATAATATAATAATGAAATGTAAGAATCAATATAATATATACACATATTAAAAATTAAATTTTAAAAATTAAATATTTGATGCATGTAATAACTTTTACCTACTAAATATTTGTCATCAGCGACATTATCAAGTATTTCATCAAAAGGGGTAAATATAAATCCATACTTTGATACAGTCAAAATATTTTCTATCTCACGTACAACCGTAGAATATTGAAAATTGATTTTGTAAGGATGATTAGTGGTCCTGTAGGAGCCGCTGCTTTGCCCCACTCCAAACTGGTTGATCACATAAACTATTCCTTCAGTAAAAAGGCCTTTAAATTTATTCAGAAAAGCTTTTCTTATCGTTGCATGTATTCTATCTCCCTAAAATAGAAAATAAACAAATTATGTAGTATCTTTAAAAAAAAAATAAAGCAAATGTATGTTAAATTTGAAAATGAAATCGTATCTTACATTTTGATCAGAAAGAACTAACTTTATAAAAAAAATATAAAGCAAATGTATGTTAAATTTGAAATGAAATTGTATCTTACATTTTGATAAGAAAGAACTAACTTTGATCTTCCATTTGTCTCCAAGAGGAGTGATGTCACGTATTTATATCTATAGTATCTTACATTTTGATAAGAAAGAACTAACTTTGATCTTCCATTTGTCTCCAAGAGGACTGATGTCACGTATTGAATCATACCCAAGTGCCATATCCTGAAAAAAATAAGACATCCAATAAAAAAAATTAATACATCAAATTTAAATAATAAAATAAAAAAATATATGTTCTATTTTAAAGCATTAACATTTAAGAATTAAGAAAATTACAGAAGTGACAGTAGAGAAAAAAAAATTACGAAATAAAAATTATATCTATACTACTTATAAATTCTTTCGCAAAGAATAATTTCAAAGCAACCGCCAATCATTTCGTTTTTACTTTGGTCATCTATACCGATTTTTTCGCAACCAATCATTTCAAATAATTCGCAACAGATTATTCTGTATTTCGCAACCAATAATTTTAAATAATTAATTATTTGCCAATACGAAATTTGAGTTTGACAATTTTTTTCACAACTAACCATTTCAAATAATTCGCCACAGACTATTGCTTATTTCGCAACCAATAATTTTAAATAATTAATTATCTGCCAATACGAAATTTGAGTTTGACAGTTATCTGCTAATACGAAATTTGAGTTTGACCGTTAGATTATTGATTTCGGAACCAATAATTTTAAATAATTAATTATCTGCCAATACGAAATTTTAGTTTGACCATTTTTTTCGCAACTAACCATTTCAAATAATTCGCAACAGATTATTGCTTATTTCGCAACCAATAATTTTAAATAACTAATTATCTGCTAATACAAAATTTGAGTTTGCAATAGATTATTTCCACCGCGAAAAAATAATTCGCAACAGATTATTACGTATTTCGCAACCAATAATTTTAAATAATTAATTAAATCAATAATTTTAAATAATTCGTAACCAAATATCCATATTTGAATTTGACACGTGGCAAGCATATAGAAAGCCACGTGTCAGCTTCTCACATAGGGTTCATTAAGGGTTCTACTTTTATATATAGTAATAGATTATAGATTTCAGCTTTGTAACTTATCTTATTCATATGCTTATATTTCAACTTCATTGTGTGTAATTTATTGGACCAATTAAACTTTTTAGTTTAATTAAAGTTAATTTAGCATAAAACTTAATCATAAATTTATTATTAATATGTTTACTTCACAATTGAAATAAGTTATGTTTTGCTTAAATTTATAAAATATATTTAAAAATATATGTTCATAATATTGCATTTACCTTTTTTCTATCTTACCATTTTAATTTAAAAATATATGTCTATATTATTATATATGTATCTAAATATTCCTATGCTTCGGCAATCCCTTCGTCCACAGCTCCTACCCTAGCAGCCGCCGCGTCCTCTGTTCCCTCTCCATCCCCTCCGCCCTCGCCGTCGCCTCCTGAGCCCTCTCGAACCCTCTCGAAACTACTAGAAGCTTCCGTTGATGTCTGTTTTTTTGGGCTCGCAGAAACCCTACAGCACGCTCCACGACAGTGTCGTGGCGACCGTGGCGGAGGGGGCGGCGGCGGCTTACACGCTTCCGTTGATGTCTGTTTTTTTGGGCTCGCAGAAACCCTACAGCACGCTCCACGACAGTGTCGTGGCGACCGTGGCGGAGGGGGCGGCGGCGGCTTACACCTGGCCAACGGCCGTCACTGGTGATTGAGAATTCTTTCTCGGCGGGTCAGCCACCTCCTACCTCTCCGCCGGTTGCGTCGATGTGAGCACTTCCAAATCCCTAGATCTCCCTCTCTCTGATTCAATCATTAAATTTATGGCATTAAAAGCTTTATTAGAATGGATGTTACTGAAACAAATTACATATTTTGATTATTGAAATAGACAAATATTTTTCAGCAAATTCATCATAGTTTTTGAAATTCTGTGTATAAGTAAATAATTTTTGGTTAACTCTAATTCACCTATTTATAAGTAGTATATTGAGTACAAACCAACTTTGCCTCTGCCATAAACCTACACAGTTTTGATGTTTTTACACCTCTTCCATTGGTTTTATTTATCTTCTTCCTTTTCTAATAATATCTATTTATAAGCCTATGTTAACCCCTGTAATTTTTAATCCATGTGGCATGCTTGGCTTAATTTTTATACATCTACAACCCATTTCATGAGTAAAATTGCCAAAACTTGCATGGTATGGCAACTTGGTTGGATTTTAGACATTTGTTGCAACCACTGATTTCTCTTACAAATTGTTTCAAAGACATTTTAAATGTGGAAACAAACTATACTCATGGTATGGCAACTTGGCTTTCTCTTTTATCTATGGGACTAAACTATTCATGTTGCATGTATGTCTTAATTTGGGGCATGTGGCACCTCCTTGTCAGTTTTTCAATTTCTGTTTAAACGTTTATGACATGTGAGACCCACCTATTGGTTAAGAAGGCTCTTCTAAACCGGATTTTGATCTTCGGAAAACCGGATGCTCTTTTGAATCGGTTTGGCGGTTCATTTCTTTCTTTGATGTCGCTTCAAAAACCATCGTTCCTTTTCTATGGATGAAAAATTGGGCCATATAAAACATCGATTTTCCTTCACTCCTTGACATTTCCATTAGTCCTGCTTCATTCATGGCAAATGATTCGCCTCTATATGGAAAAATGGTCCCACTGTTGCTTACAGGTTTCGGACAAATAATCTCGGAAATATGGTTTCGTCAAGAATGGTGATATACTGCTACAGGTTTTGTTCTTTTCATCCTTTCTGTGTTTAATTTTTTTTAAAATGCTTCTAGCTCTCCTGCTGCTATTTCACTGAATTTGCTGTTGGTGTTGGCAATGATAACCGAACGAAAAAGTCTAATAATTACTTATTGACAAAGTTTTTGCATGGTATGGCAACTTGGATGCCATTTAGGCCACTGTTGTAACCACGAATCACCTTTACAATTTGTTTCAATGACATTTCATATGTGGAAATCAAGTTTGTTTACTGATATAACTTATTGATTATTTGTTGCTTCTTCTACTTCTTTTTCCTACCTTTGCAAATATAGCGAAATAATGGTTATGATTTACTGTAGGTTCGGTTTCTTTCATTCTTTTTCGATTTATTTTTAAAAAAAAAATACTGTTGGCTCTACTGCTGCTGTTTCACTTATTTTCCCTTTGGTGTTGGCGATGATGACCGAATGAAAAAAAGAAAATGATTGAATATCAACATAGATTTTGCATGGTATGGCAACTTGGATGGCATTTATGCAACTGTTGCAACTATTGATCAACCTTACAATTTGTTTCGATGATGTTTTACATGTGAAAATCCCCTCTGTTGATTTCTGATATAACATATTAATTTTCTGAGCCTACACATCATGTTGTTTTTACTCTTTTTTTTGTTGGTTTTACTTTTTCTCTTTTTCCCTGCTTTTGTATGATCCCCACTTTTGATTTTGCTGGATTTGCAATTTTTCAAATCTAATTTTAAGTCCACATGGCAAGTTTTGCTTAATTTGGGGCATGTGGTATCTACCCGACAGTTATGGCATGTTTGGCTTAATTTGGGGCATGTGGGACCAACATGTTAGTTTTTTATTCCTCTTTAAATGTTAGGGCATGTGGGACCCACATGTTGTTTTAGGGTTTAGAGAAAATATATTTTTCTGAATCGGATCCTTATCTTCAAGCATGCGGGACCCGCCTGTTATTTTTCCGATTCTCTTTAAATATTATGGCATGTGGGACCCACCTATTGGTTATAGGGTTTAGAAAGAAAATACTCTTCTGAACCAAATCCTTATCTTGAAAGACGGGTGCTCTTCTGTACCAGTTTGCCGGTTCATTTTTTCCTTTGTCGTCACTTTGGAAGCTATCTTAAGTTTTGCTTAATTTGTGCATGTGGGGCCTACCTGTCAGTTATAGTATGTTTGGCTTAATTTAGTGCATGTGGGACCCACCTGCTGTTTTAGGGTTTAGAGAAAAATATCTTAGTATGTGGGACATGCCTGCCATTTTTATTATATATGGCATGTGGGGCCCACCTAATTGGTTTTAGGGTTTAAAGAACAAATACACTTTTTGAACCCGATCCTTTTGCTTTTTCCATTGTTGTCGCTTTGGGCCGGATCGCTTCGTCGCCTCGGGCCGGTTCGCTTCGTCGCTTCGGAAGCCATCGTTGCCTGTTCGCTTCGTCGCTTCGGCCATCGATGCCGGTTCGCTTCATCGCTTCGAAGCCATCAATTTTCTTCTATGAACAGAAAATAGGGCCAAGTGCATGCGACATCGATTTTGCCTCCCTCCCTGCCGATTCCATTGGCGCCGCTTCATTCCCGTCGAATGATTCCCCTCTCGACTCTAAAATGGTCTCGATTCATTATCGCTTCGTCTTCCAATGCCGCATCGGATCGGTTCGCCGGTTCGTTCCTTTCTTTGTCGCTGCTTCGAAAACCGTCGTTTCTCTTCTATGGAGGAAAATTGGGCCACATACGACATCGATCCTACTTCCCTTCATGCCGTTTCCATTAGCGCCGAAGGGTTGTCCGGCTTCTCCCATATCTCTCAATGCCTATATAATGGTCACACGCTATCTTTTGCGTTGCATCCTACGACATCTACACTTCTAAGAAGATCTTTCATATCCTTTTCGGAAGGTTGCAGTTTTGAACCGGTTTTTGAGATCTCTAAAAATTTGGATCCTTTTCTCAGCTTTGAACCGGTTCGCCAAGGTTTTGCAAGCTATTCTATTACTTCTGCGTTAGATTTATTTTATTTGTTTTTTCTCCTTTATGTTTACAATTACTTTTCGATTAATTTAAGAAATTAATTATTTGCATAGATAATAACACTATGATTTATTTATCTTTTTTATATATACTACTTATAGTTTATTTATTTTTAAAATTAATATTTTCACTTACTTTTACTATATTTTAATAATATTGTAAGGACTGAGATTTTTACAGTGCAACTAAACTCTCTGTTGATGATGTTTATGTGTGTAATTTAATTACATAAGCACTCGTCAAGTTTCAGGAGAAAATGAGCTAGAACAGAGAAGTTACACGATTATTAGTTTTCACTTAAAGTGAATAGTAACCCGATTTTCTGGANACTACAATTTATTTATCTTTTTTATATATACTACTTATAGTTTATTTATTTTTAAAATTAATATTTTCACTTACTTTTACTATATTTTAATAATATCTTTATGTTTTCAATTAGTTTTTAATAAGTTTCACAATTTTTATGTATAAATTTTTGCTTCTTACTTAATTGGCGATGATGACATAATGCAAAAAAAAAGAAGTAATTAAACAAAGTTTCAAGTAATTATTTAAAAAAATAAAGTTTTGGCATGGTATGGCAACTTGGATGGCCTTTTTTTAGGCAACCGTTGCAACTATTGATTTATCATATACTTTGTTTCAACGACGTTTCAAGTGTGGAAATCACCTATGTTGATTAATGATATAACTTATTGATTATCTGAGCCAATACAACCATATTATTTTTACTTCTTTTTTATTTTTAAATTTTTTTTTTGCACTTGACCCACTACTAATTCCTCTATTACTGCTGCTTGATTATTAATGTTGTTTGTTTTGTTATTAGTTTTTCTTCTCTTAGTGCTGATGTTCAAGGATTTCATTGAAACTTTTGCACCTGTTGTACTGATGGAGACGGTTAGAACCGTTCTTCCTTTTACAAGCCAATTAGAATTGCCAGTTTATGAACTTGATATTAAGTCGGCATTTTTAAACGGAGAAATTGAAGAAGAAGTTTACATTGAACAACCTGAATGTTATATTATAGAAGGAAAAGAAAATCAAGTCTATCGACTACGCAAAGCCTTATATGGTGCTGTTGTTTCTGTAACATCTAATGAATCTGAAGTTTCTTTCGTTTTGCTTCTTCTTTTTACCCTTATATCAAGTATTGGATTCTTTTCTTATCCATCAACTATTGTGTTCTTTCTCTTATTGTATTTTTGTACATAGGACATATATGTGAGTTAATTTCTAGCAGAACCTTTTGCATTAATTTATAATTTTCTTGCTACCATGATTGTAAGCTTCATTACATATTTTTCTTTTTTTTGCATGGTATATTTTTTCTACTGTTTCTTCTCTTATTAATTTTGCTCATCCTTTGGCTTTTTAAAAATACTTTTCAATTGTTTAAATATAGTGAGGCATTTTGGATGGCAATTATACAATCATTATAAATATTTGTTTCCCTCAGAAACCGGTAAACCGGCTATTGAGGTAAAGGTTAAAAAAAGTTACTTTGATTTTATCATTTCAATTTTGTTTAATTACACATTGTGGTCTCAAATTTTGATTTTCAATGGTTATTGATTGCATATTTCTGTTTAAAAATGAGAACTTGTGTTGGAGTGATTCAAATTTGTTGTGTTTTGAGCTCAATTTGGTTAGAATCGATAGTTGAGAGATAGCCCAAAAACTCGCAAATAATTGTCTATTTTTGGAAAAAATTTGTAAACTGTCACGCCCCGGATTACACTTTCCCCGGGCGCGCCGACAAATCCGCCGTATACAAAGGAATTTCCCCTGTATACGATGTCACGCCCCGGGGTCCCTTTGAGTTTAGAAGATAGCGGAAAAGCGTCTGAATTTTTTTTTTTTTTTTTTTTTTNGGTGGACTAATATATAAAATGATTAATTTCATATAGTTTCCGGCAAATATAGTGAATTGTAAATATATTTATAGAAAGTTCAACTTTCATATGTTGTCCATACAAAAATCCTGATGTTTTCAAATATGTCCTTAACGTTAGAATCTGTTCTAAAAATTTAGTTAATAATAAATAAAATACTTTATTCTAATTAGTTAATAAGGTGAATTGATATGTTTACCACTTTTCAATTAACAGTAAAAATTGAAGGGCAAAATAGTGAGGGGCAAAATGGTCATTTTATCATCACAGTTCACACCGTACCCCACTGTGAATATTTTCTATTTTACAAGGGGGCAAAGTGTAGGTTTTAAATGACAGGGGGGAAATAAAAATTCGAGCTTTGACAGGAGAGTTTTATGTAATTTAGCCATTGAATTTATAAAAATTCCTGTCAAATAGCACATGGTGTCATTCGTGTCGCAATACATAGGCTCTTTCATGCAGAGACACGGGAAGCTTAATTATCCTTGACGTAGAAACAAATAACTTAAAAAGGATATAGTTGGAGAGTATTATAAGGTCATCAATCTACTTATATTGTATGCTTACACCATGACCCATTCAAATGTAGTACTTGGACAAAGATACGCGCAAAATAAAGAGAAAAGTTAACTTGACTTTGACGTGTTCAATTTACCAATTGATTACTACCTTCTCAAAGACACTTTCGTAGCCTTATATATCCTCTATATATACCCCTCTCCTCTAACCCATAGCACCATAACACACTCAATTACATCTTCTAATTAAATAACTAGCTAAGAAGAGAGTAATAGAAATGGCTTCTCGCGTTCTCCTCTTTGCTCTCCTCGCCCTCGTGCTTTCTCAAGCCATTGCCTCTGATCCTAGTCCTCTCCAAGACTTTTGCGTCGCCGATATGAACTCCCCTGGTACGTGTATATACTTTTTCTCCTGTTTTGCTCTTTCTTTTCTTTTCTAGTGATTTATTTTAGTATGATTACTTAGTGAATTTGTACTGTTTTTGTTTTCTTCTGCAGTGTTTGTGAATGGACTTGTTTGCAAGAATCCGAATTTCACCACGCCCGAAGATTTCTTCTTCAAGGGGCTTGACCAACCCGGTAACACAATGAACAAATTGGGGTTCAATGCGAATCTAGTTAACGCAATGGCACTTCCCGGACTCAACACGCTCGGCATTTCCTTAGCCCGATTGGACTTTGCACCCTATGGTCTCAACCCACCTCACACTCACCCGCGAGCGACGGAGGTCTTCACAGTAGTGGAAGGCACATTCTATGTTGGATTCGTTACATCAAACCCAGATAACAAACTCTTTTCCAAAGTCTTGAACAAGGGCGATGTGTTCGTGTTTCCCGAAGGGCTTATTCACTTCCAGTTCAATGTTGGGAAGACAAGTGGCTTTGGCATTTCAGGTCTCAGTAGTCAGAATCCTGGCCTGATCACTATAGCTAACGCAGTCTTCAAGTCGAACCCCCCCATCTCAGATGACATTCTCGCCAAGGCATTTCAGCTAGATAAGAAGATTGTAGATTGGATCCAAACTCAGCTCTAAATGATCAAGAACAACAATTTATAAACGCATGAAGGAGACTTAATTTCATGCGATTTTATTAGTTACTTGATTGTTCGTACTAATTGATCATCTCAATAAGCAAACATTTGTGTGTTTGTTTGCATGTATCAGCAGCAATAAAAAGAAAGTCGTAATATGTCTTGATTCACATATGTGCATCATTAGTATTTTATGTATGTAATAAAGATTTATTTAATATAGTAATTAATTACTGGATAGTGTTTAATCTATTGGACCTCCTTTACTGCTGTTTTATGGATTTATAAATATTGTATGTGGAGCAAGAGCACTACTACCTAAACATCCAAAATGTAGGTATGAATTTACATCATACGTACACGTTATCAATATTTTACTTTAATATGAAAAACATAAAAACTATCTAATTTTTGGGTGAATGGATGTAAAATTTACATTCATTTTTGGATGTACAAGTAGCATATCTCATGCAAAAAAAGTTACTAACTAAATATCACCATCAGAGTCCTAAGCTTTTCTACTAGATTTATAAAGCTTTAGTACCCATTTAGTTCTAGAATAAAGCGTGGATAACAAAACCGCCAAAAAGAGCATTTTTTAGTCGGGATAAAATATTCTAGTTAATGTCACGCGCCGATTCCACAGCGGAACCCACGGGATGACAACAGACCGCCGAACGGATAGGGTGTTTCTTGTCCAAACGAAGCGTTAACAAATCAGAGTAGTAGCAAAGTAATTCTAATCCCTGAATCATCCACGAAATCATTTCTAGAGTTTATAACTAACATCCAACATGTATTAAAGAACTGTAAATGACAGTAAAACCTACCATACATCACTGTAGATAAAATCGCAACTCTAAAATATAAATATACAAATAAAAGGCCCTGACCTTACCAGTCTTGATGTATAGCACATAATCTAAAAGCTATCTAGCTGGGTGCTCCTATATAGCTCAAAGACACGGGTAGAAGTTGCTATCTATGGTGCGATCCCATTACCTCGATCAACCACTGGCTCAGAATCACTGAAAAGTAATCCACAAGAGAGTGTAAGAACTACTAAATAGCAGTTTTTAGTGGGTACGGTCGGCGACAATCACAGCTTTCCCACCAGATCTACTAGAGGCAAAAAAGTATAGAATAAACTGAAATACTAGACTATACATAAACTAATCTCTAAATCCACATATCGATCATGCCTCTAAACCTATAACTCGAAGTCATAATCAACCCTCTCATAAGTGATATCTATATCAATCCTGCATTTACTAAGGATACTGAAAATTTCTAAAGACTAACCCATGCATCAACTAAAGGCATAATTGAATGAATAACTGAAGATAATATGAATAAATAGTAGCATACTATCACACTTTTAACAGGATCAATATAAACAGTAAAAATAACATGTCACTAGGTGAAACAAGATATAATAATCAATAACTCTTATGCATCAATTAAAATAACCATAATAAATGTAC
>NW_017893131.1:0-985 GCF_001540865.1 Ananas comosus | reverse complement strand
TCAATAGATTTTAGATTTTAGATTTATGATTTCTAATTTAATAATGCTATGTACTATATATAATATATTATATTATTTATTCCTTGTATGGATAAATATATTATGTTCATATAAACTTTTGGGCCTATTTGGACATGTCCAAGGCTAGCCCGGACCTAAAGTTATAATTTTAAAATCCAATACACAGCCCATATATTGCCCATAGGCTAGGCCTTGTTTACGCCCGGGCCCAATTCCGGCTCTGGTTATAATCCAATTAAGTTTTATACTTTATTATATCTTTAATTATCTTTCAAAGTTTGTTGCATTTAAAATTTTAAATTTTAAAATTTTAGATCTTTAATTGTTATAAATCCTATGGAATTGTAAGATACGTATTCAAACAACTTAGAAATAAAGTTGTGAGATTTTTTTTTATAGTCACAGGATTCTACATTTCTATTAGACCAATGCCTCGTTTGGATACCCCTGAAAACGTAGCATAGTTAAACTATACTGCACCGGTAGGAAAATTATCCTGTAAAGCGCTTGGGTCCTTGGGAGAAAAAAAATAAAAATGTAACTTTTGGAGTATAGTTAAATTATAATCAAAAAAATAGAGTAAAATTATAATCCACTGTAACCTAAGAAAAAGAATTCCATCATTCTTGAGCTCCCTTATCCTAACAATGTATTAAGTTCTAAATTTTAAATNTAAATTTCAACCTAGATATTAAATTTTAAATTTTAAATTTTAAATATCAAAAATTTAAATTTTATAATTTGAAATTTTAAATGACAAATTTTAAATTTCAAAATTTTCTAGTTTTATAATTTCAATTTTAATTTTTGAATATCAAAATTTTAAATTTTAGTTTTCAAATAATAAATTTTTAATTTTTAAATTTCAATTTTGAATTCCATTTTAAATTTTAATTTTTGAATTTCAAATTTAAAATTTCAAATTTTAAATTTTCATTTTCAAATTTCAAGTTTTAAACTTTAA
>NW_017893130.1:0-989 GCF_001540865.1 Ananas comosus | reverse complement strand
CGACGAGGCTTTAGCCTTCTTGGTCCAAATGAAGCTCGGTCGGTCTTGTTTTGCCAATAGCTTTTCATCCGCTTGACGAATGCAAAATCTGACTTTGCCGCCGCGTTTAGGCACCTACCAATTAGGTTTACAAGGCCTCAAATGAGATCAATCTCATACTTTACCAAAAATTTTATTTTGGTGCCCTAGGGTTAGCACCAAGCTAAACCCATCTCAAAACCCTAGATTCTAGCTTCAATCTCACCATTCATGGTGCTAGGGATCCATTTGATCCCATCTAAAGAGCTAAAACTCAAAAACCCTAAATTTCACAACTAGGATTAGAAGCCTACCTCTTGTTGTAGCTTCAAAGAGAGAAGAAAGGAAGAGGGAGAGGTCCAAAGCCTTTCTTTTCTTGATCTCCTTCTTCTTCCTTCCTTTTCCTTCTTCTTTTCTTCTTCTCCTTCTTTTCTTCTCCTCATTCTCTTTTCTTTCTTCTTCTTCTCCTTCCTTCTCTTTTCTTTCTAGAGAGAGAGAGAGGGAGAAAGAGAGTGTGAGAGAGGGAGTGAAATGGGGATTGGAGAGAGAGGGGGCCTACATACCCCTCTAATGTAATAATATCCAAGCAAGCCCCTCAACTTTCCATTATGTGCACTGCCCTTACTAGGCATTTTTCGCCCAGAGGGACCGGTCTCTCCGACCTGGGACCGGTCCCCGAGAGCCTCCCCCGATACTTCGCGTTCGGGAACAATCCTCGGGAGACTGGTTTCCTCCTGAGAGACCGGTTCCTGAGAATGGGATTTTGGGACTTAGCCAAATTTTGGCTTTTCTCGCTGAGTTCGCGTTCGGGGACCGGTCCCTTCCTGCCAGGGACCGGTTGCCTCAAAAGTCCCCGCAACCACCAGCCGATGGAATCGGTCCCTCCCTGCCAGGGACCGGTCCCCGAGAGCAATTCTGCCTCAGTGCAAGTTTTGTACTATTCGCTCTCGTGGACTCGTTTCTAATACACT
>NW_017893129.1:0-989 GCF_001540865.1 Ananas comosus | reverse complement strand
CACCTATTCACCCCCCTCTAGGTGATAGATACAATCTAGATAGATCCTTGGGCTCCTCAAAACTTTCACAGCTAAACCCCTCAACTTTCATCTTATTCAACTGCCTGGACTGGGCAGTTTTCGCAGGCAGGGACCGGTCTCTCCTTCAGGGACCGGTTCCCGAAGGCTCTCCTCGCGCAGCCAGAGCTGCTGCGCGCAGGGCAACCGGTCTCTCTTGGGGGACCGGTCTCTCGGGGACCGGTCTCTCAAGCAGGGACCGATTGCCGAGAGCTAGTTTTCAGGGACTTAGCCGATTTTTCGGCTGTCTCATTTCATACGCGTTCGGGAACAGGTCTCTCCCACCAGGGACCGGTCCCCGAGAGCTCAAAACTGCAGAATGCAGATTATGATCCTTTAGCTTTCGAAAACCTCCCGTAACACATTTTTGATCATTTTAAGACTTTCGGACTTTTCGAAGTGTACCATCCTCGCACTTTGGTCAATTCGACTAAAGTTCGACATTTTTATTTTCCGAATTTTCGGTATATTTCACTACCTCTCTTTTATTTTCTTTTGGAGAGGTTGTAAGAGTTTTGTACTTGGTTATCGAGACCACCTTGTTTTCTATCATGAGATTTATGATGTATTAGCTTACTTTATACTTTAGTGGTTTAGTTCTCTTTCGACTCTACTTGTTGTTAGAACTTAGTTGTATACTTGCTCTGATATCTCTAGATGTTTGTATCACAGGTTATTTATCACTTTTGTTGTAGACGCCTTATATGTGCAGGCATATGGCGGGTCTGGGCCCGCACCGAGCGGGCCTATGTCCTGTCCCGGGGCGTGACAAATTAATTTGGTATCAGAGCCTAGGGTTGAGTCTTAGTGGACCTAGTAAACCTTAGGCCTGTTGGACTATAGGAATTAGACTCGTGAGAGACGAGGTGTAATATACCGAAAATTCGGAAAATAAATATCGAACTTTAGTCAAATTGACCAAAGTGCGAGGA
>NW_017893128.1:0-992 GCF_001540865.1 Ananas comosus | reverse complement strand
TTGAAAGAGCACTATTGGTGGCCGGGTATGAAAAGAGATATTGGGGAGCTCGTGGCACAATGTTTACCGTGCCAACAAGTTAAAGCAGAGCGCCGATTTTCGGCGGAAAAGCTACAAAGTCTACCAATACCCGTTTGGAAATGGGAAGATATAGCAACGGACTTTGTTACCGGTTTGCCTCGATCACAAGGCGGACACGATGCAATACGGGTGATAGTGGATCGATTGACAAAGTCGGCACACTTCTTGCCGATACATACTACGTGGTCGGGAGACAAGTTAGCTCAAGTATATCTCGACGAGGTTGTGAGACTTCATGGGGTCCCAGTGTCGATCGTATCGGATCGAGACCCCATGTTCACATCCCATTTTTGGAAGAGTTTGCAAGACGCGCTAGGCACGCGGCTCGACTTCAGTACAGCGTGTGTGCTAGATTACGAAGGAGGATGGCATGATTTCTTGCCTATGGCGGAGTTCGCCTACAATAATAGCTACCAAGAAAGTATAGCGATGGCGCCTTTTGAGGCACTATATGGTNGTCGAAAGTGTCGTTCTCCTATCCATTGGAGTGACGTGGGCGAGAGGACAGCTCTTGGCCCGGATGTAGTGCGGGAAGCGGAAGAGAAAGTTCGCCTTACCCGTCAACGGTTAGCCACGGCGCAATCTCGACAGAAGAGTTATGCCGACAAGAGAAGAAAGGATTTACAGTTCGCGGTTGGAGACTGTGTATTCTTGAGAGTATCGCCGATGCGAGGAGTCAAACGATTCGGAGTCCGTGGGAAGCTAAGTCCCCGATATGTCGGACCGTTTGAGATATTAGAGCGTGTGGGTGCGGTGGCGTACAAGCTCGCACTACCACCGAGGCTCGCGGGAGTTCACAATGTTTTTCATGTGTCAAATCTTCGAAAGTATATCCGAAACGCGACACATGTATTGGAATACGAGCCCGTGGAGCTACGTGAAGACATGTCCTATGAGGAGTACCCCGTGTG
>NW_017893127.1:0-992 GCF_001540865.1 Ananas comosus | reverse complement strand
TAAAATCCGGTATGCTACAAGTGTGGAAGTAGGAGAGGATTACTATGGATTTTATTGTTGGATTACCTCGCTCACAGGCAGGTCATGATGCAATTTCGGTAATTGTGGATAGATTGACTAAATCTGCCCACTTTATTCCAATTCATACAGTGTGGTCGGGGGAAAGACTCGCACAAGTGTACCTAGATGAAATTGTGCGATTACATGGAGTACCAGTCTCTATTGTTTCAGATCGAGACACCCGATTTGTTTCACATTTCTGGAGGAGTTTACAGGAGGCCTTGGGTACCCGATTGGATTTTAGTACTGCTTTCCACCCCGAGAGTGATGGGCAGTCCGAGCGTACTATCCAGACCCTTGAGGATATGTTGCGGGCCTGCGTGATTGATTTTCCGGGCAGTTGGCCACAGTTCTTACCGATGGCTGAATTTGCTTATAACAATAGTTATCAAGCAAGCATTCAGATGGCACCTTTTGAAGCCCTTTATGGTAGAAAGTGCGGATCACCACTTCATTGGAGTGAAGTGGGGGAGAGATTATTTTTGGGTCCAAATGTACTGCAAGAAGCTGAAGCTAAAGTTCGACTGGCACGAGAACGTCTACTGACAGCACAAAGTCGACAAAAGAGCTATGAGGATAAACGTCGGCGAGAACTGGAATTTCAAGTTGGCGATCATGTATTCCTAAAGGTTTCCCCGACGAAAGGAGTTAAGAGATTTGGCATTCGAGGAAAGTTGAGTCCTCGATTTATTGGACCCTACGAAGTGTTGGAACGGATAGGCCCCGTAACGTATCGGCTTGCTTTACCGCCGAACCTATCGGGAGTGCATAATGTGTTTCATGTATCTACACTTCGAAAGTATGTTTTTGATCCGACCCACATATTGGAAAGTACTCCAATGAATTTACGAGAAGATTTGAGCTTTGAGGAGTATCCAGCGAGAATACTAGCTCGAGAGGTGAAACGGCTTTGAAACCGCGAAATACCCTAC
>NW_017893126.1:0-993 GCF_001540865.1 Ananas comosus | reverse complement strand
ACTCGATGGAGACCCTATTCGAGGACCTTAATACCTCGGAGAAGGATAAGGTGTACCTCGCCACCCATTGTCTTGAGAAAGCAGCAAAGGTGTGGTGGAAGCGAGTGAAGTGGGATCGTCCTATCGACCTTCCGCTTATGCTGTGGGAAGAGTTCAAAAGAGCGGTGTTCGCGAACTACTTCCCCGACACGGTGGAGCGGAGGCTACAAGAGAAGTTCCGCAAGTTGAGGCAGGGCGATCGGTCGATGGGGGAATACGAGCAAGAGTTCTCCCACATCATAGACTGTGTTCCCGATGTTGTTCGTGATAATCGGGACCAGGCGGATTAGTTCTTGCGAGGACTCCAACCCCTGATTTATGAGAAAGTGCAAATTTTGAAGCTGTCGACCTTTGCGGAGGTCTTTGATAGAGCCTTGTGGGCGGAGCACGGTAGCGCCAATGTACGTAAAGAAAGGGAGGCTATTGCCGAGTTGAAGGACAAAGGCAAGAAAAGAGCGGCGGGCGGTGCCGGGGGCCAGCCAATTGCTAAGAAACCCCCTCGGTATCCCCGACAGCAGGCGAGGAATTGGAGACCACCTCGATGTGTTATTTGTGGTGGTAAGCACAAGGTGTCGACTTGCCCGCAGCGCGATGGCAACTGTTTCAAATGTGGTCTACCGGGACATCTCATCCGGGAGTGCCCGACATGGACGTTGTCTGCGCCAACGGCGGCTTCAACGCCGTCTACCCCGAGACAGCTTGCGGGGTTACCACCAGCGATGTCGGCTGGGCGCGCATCGGCACCGCGTCAGCTGGAGGGATCGACAGCGCCTAGCGGCCGAGTCTTTGCCGCTCAGGTGGAGGAGCAACAACCTGCAACACCTGACGACGTCGTGGCAGGTATAATTGTGATTAAAGGCACTAGGGCTAGAGCAGTGTTTGATTCAGGCGCATCTTATTCGTTCATTAGTACATTATTTGCTAAGACACATGGCATAGAGATGGTATACAACG
>NW_017893125.1:0-999 GCF_001540865.1 Ananas comosus | reverse complement strand
CGTTGTCTATTCATCATTATAGCCGACCTCGAAACTTGCTTCGATGCGACAGTTCGATATGACGGCCTTTTCTTCTTCCCCGAGCTTCTCATTCTTTTTGTCTCTCCTAACGAAATCTCTTCTTCGTCTCTTTCTTTCTTCTGACGTCTTCTTCATCTTCCTTCGTTTCTTCGTTTCAAAGAATGGCGCCGCTTCCGCCATTGCCTACTTGTCCTTCATTGGATTATACTTTGCTCAAGCCGTATCTCGATATGGATCCTTCTAGATTCATCTTGGGTCCCTCTTTCACTGAAGAGCCGCCAGTTGATGATTTTCCTTTTTCTGAAGAAGGTCTTCCATTGATGGCCAAATCTGTCCATCTTCATTCTTGGTATCCTTCGGCTTCGACAGGAAGAAGTCTTCGAACCTGGCCCAGTGTTTCAGACGCTTACTTAGCTTGGTTGGATCGCGTGGAAGCTACTTATGGTGATTTCTGGAAGGAAATTGGAGTCTACGAAGCTATTCAGTTATCTCGGAAGCCTCCTATAGCCGATTCTCTCCTTTTAGCTTCCGCTCTTTGTTTCTTGTCCCATGTTTCCAATATTTTTCTTTTTAAAGCAGGTCCTCTTTCCCCAACTCTCTTGGATGTAGCCGCCATCATAGGTCTACGGCCTCATGGTGTTACCCTATCCATGAACTACAACCCTGATGGGGTATCTGATTTTGAGGCCCACCTTGACCTCTCTGATTTGGCTTACTCTAAATTTCTTCGTAAATTTGCAGGAGACTCTTCTGCTCCTGTTACCAAGAAGGAACACACAGTGTTCCTTCTATACTGGTTATGTCATAATCTCTTCTGTACTCGTTCACAGAAGATCAATCGCGATTTCGTTCCTATGCCGTTGGTTTGACTAACGGCGATAAATTAGCTCTTGGACCTTATTTTCTCGCTTTTGTTTATAGAGAAATCTTTGATTCCCTCAAAGCCCTACCCTCTGGAGAAGGTGTAACCATTAGTTC
>NW_017893124.1:0-1007 GCF_001540865.1 Ananas comosus | reverse complement strand
TCAAAATCCCCCAGCTTGCTCAAGGCTAGCAAATCTACAAGCATGATCCAATCTCCTACCCGAACAGGGCAACTCGGGCTATACTCGCTAATATCCAAAACGTGGTCGGGTACAACAACATGTCCCGCATGCAATAGAGGAACCAAAGGAATGCCATGCAACTCGGCAAACAGCCGATCTATCAATGAATGTGATGCATCGGTATCAAATAAAGCGCGAACTCTAATGCCATCAAGTAAAATGATACCTGCAACCACATCCTCGGCTGCTGCCGCCTCCTCGGTCTGAGCGGCGTACATGCGCCCACTCGGGGCCTGTCGAGATCCCTCGCTCTGGCGCTGGACGGGTGGCCGCCCAGCCTGATACTGCGTCGATGGAGTCCCCTTGCTGGCGGTTGGTAGAGCCGGTGCCGATGCGGTCGACGGTGCCGGTGAAGATCCCCTCGGGCACTCGGTCCGAAAGTGGCCCTCCTGGCCACACTGGAAACACCTCATTCCCCGCTGCGGGCACTGCGGTAGAATGTGGGAGCCAACACAGATCACGCACTGGGAAGGTCGGCGTCGATCAGAACCTCCACGGAGAGTCGCCGAGCCACGCCCACGCTGCTGGCTCCTCGGATGCTTCGGCGGCCTCCTAGAGTGTGTTTGGCTCGCACTCTCAGCCGCAGGCCTCTTGGCCTTCCCCTTGTCCCTAGCCTCACGCTGCTCCTGGACATCCGCCGCGCCGCTCTCCACAATGAGCGCGTGATCCACCACCTCTCGGTAGGTTTGGAGGTTAGAGGATTGCACGAACCGAAAGATAGACGGTCTTAATCCTCGCTCGAAGATGCAGGCCTTGTCCTCGTCGTCCCGCACGACGAAGGGCACGAAATGCAGAAGCCGAGAAAACTCCCTCTCGTACTCGGCCACAGTCCGGTCGCCCTGGCGCAAGCTGCGCAAATCCAGCTCCATCTTCCGCTTGACGCTGGTCGGGAAGTAATGGGCCAACAAAAGCTCCTTGAACCTCAT
>NW_017893123.1:0-1009 GCF_001540865.1 Ananas comosus | reverse complement strand
ATAATAGTAGCAACTGACCAATGATGAATGCATGCTATGCTTTAACTTGAGATCATGCAAAAATATGCTTGCTCAATAGCTCATACCTGCCATGATGTCGTCAGCACGGTAGCCCCCGCAACTCGGGTTGCTTATCCATGGCCACTCGGCGCTCGTCGTGAACCCTCCGGTTGCAATGTCCTCAATGGCTGCTCCCCTGACCATGCCGCAGGTGGCATACTCGCCGGCTGTCCCGAAGAGGTATGGGCCGTTGCCAGTGTCAAGGCCCGGCTATCACCCTGCGGACACTCGTCCCGCACATGGCCCGGTAGCCCATACTTGAAGCACTTGCCGTCACGCTGTTCACACTATTGTGGGAAATGAGAACCCCCACAAATCACACATCTCGCCGAGGACTGAATGTGATACGTCCCCGGAGCTCTAGATCGAGAGCGCGTCCTCACTGAGGTCTGTTGGGAACTTGACTGACCATCATGTCGACTCACTGGACGCTCTTTCCCCTTTTCCTTGTAATGCTCCCTCGCGCTTCTCCCGCAGGAATGCATTGCCTTGTTCTATCCACAAGGCCCGATCCAAGACTTCAGCGAAAGTCTGCAACTTAAGCACCAGCACTGCCTGGTACAAGTCTGGCGCCGAAGCCCTCGCACGAAGCAGTCAGCCTTGTCCTCGTCGTCCCGCACCACGTTCGGGACACAATGCACGATACGGGAAAATTCCCGCTCGTATTGCCTGACTGTGCAACTTCCCTACCGCAGCTTAAGAAACCTCTCCTGAAGTTTCCGCATCTCACTATCGGGAAAATAAGCAGAGAATATCATTCCCCGAAACTCTTCCCATGTCATAGGAGGGAGACTAGGCAGTCGATCTCGCTTGACGCCTTTCCACCATACCTTCGCCGACTGTTTGAGGTAATGCGCGGCTAGGTTTACCTAGTCTCGCTCCAACGTGTACAGATCCTCGAAGAGGGTTTCCATGGAATCGATCCACATCTCAACGACCCACGGATCTG
>NW_017893122.1:0-1012 GCF_001540865.1 Ananas comosus | reverse complement strand
TTTGAATTCAAAATGGTGCATTTAATTCACAATTTAAATAATGTCAAAAATAAAATTTTAAAAAATAAATTTTAATTAAAGGTTAAAATCAAATTTTAAAACTATATCTAAAATTTAAAAATCAAACATATAATTATATTTAAAAACAAACCACTAATGTGGGCTCCCCACACCCCTGACCTGAGGACTAGCCCCATACCATGTAAATTGTGAACTACGCACTCTTTGTTATTCGTTTCACCGAAAGTGTTGAATCTCCACACTCCTGTATATAGCTCTCGGCCGTGGATGGCCGTCTTAGGCTGTCTAGTTCCTCTAGAAAGCGTGAAAAAAAAAATTCGAGAAAAATAATTTTCATAAAAAAATCTCTATTTTAATTTTCTGTCCGGTAATTTGGCTCTAAAAAAATAGGGCTTTTTTTACAATTAGCCCCCTGAAAAAAATTTATTTTAAAAGTAGCTTCAGCAAATTTTAATTTACAAAAATGGTCCTGACTTTGCTACGCAGGCGCTACATCAGCACCACGCGGACGGGTCGGATTGTTAAGTTGAACACAGTGAACCATTCACCGTGCCATTCACTGTGTTTGAACACAGTGAATGGTTCACCGTATTTCATACTTATCTTTTTCATAATACGTATATTTTTTCTTTCCCTTTTCTTTTCTTAGACACGATGAATCATTCACCCGTGTTTAGACTCGGTAAATGGTTCACCGCGCATGGTGCTGACGTAGCGCCTGCGTGGCAGGGCCAGGACTATTTTTGCAAATTTAAATTTACTAAGGCTTATTTTTAAAATAATTTTTTTTAGGAGACTAATTGCCAAAAAAAGCCCAAAAAATATATTATTTTTGGAAATCTTCTTTCCAAAATTTATGAGTATTTTCTTTTCCTAAAATGATATGAAAATTGAATAAATCAATTTATCATAAATTTAGAAAAAAAATTTTTGAAAAAACTAGTATTTTTGGAAACTATTAAAAGACGAAAAACGGAAAAAGAGATTTTCA
>NW_017893121.1:0-1012 GCF_001540865.1 Ananas comosus | reverse complement strand
ATCGATCGTATCGGATCGCGACCCCAGGTTCACATCCCACTTTTGGAAGAGTTTGCAAGATGCGCTAGGCACATGGCTCGACTTCAGTACAACGTTTCATCCTCAAAGTGATGGACAGTCGGAGCGGACAATACAAATCCTTGAGGATTTACTTCGAGCGTGTATGCTAGATTACAAAGGAGGATGGCATGATTTCTTGCCTATGGCGGAGTTCGTCTATAACAATAGTTATCAAGAAAGCATAGCGATGGCGCCTTTTGAGGCACTATATGGTCGAAAGTGTCGTTCTCCTATCCATTGGAGCGACATGGGCGAGAGAGCGGCTCTTGGCCCGGATGTAGTGCGGGAGGCGGAAGAGAAAGTTCGCCTTGCCTGTCAACGGTTGGCGACGACGCAATCTCGACAAAAGAATTATGCCGACAAGCGAAGAAAGGATTTAGAGTTTGCGGTTGGAGACCGTGTATTTTTAAGAGTATCGCCAATGCGAGGAGTTAAACGATTCGGGGTCCGTGGGAAGCTAAGTCCCCGTTATGTCGGACCGTTTGAGATATTAGAACGTGTGGGTGCGGTGGCGTACAAGCTCGCACTACCACCGAGACTCGTGGGAGTTCACAATGTTTTCCATGTGTCGAATCTCCGAAAGTACATCCGAAACTCGACACATGTATTGGAGTACGAGCCCGTGGAGCTATGTGAAGACATGTCCTATGAGGAGTACCCCGTGTGCATCCTCGATAAAGAAGTTAGGAAGTTGCGAAGTCGCAAGATTCCGTATGTAAAAGTCCAATAGAGCAACCACGCGGCGCAAGAAGCCATTGGGAGCTCGAGGAAACCATGCGGAGAGAGTATCCGCATCTATTTGAGTCGACGAGTTAAGGTATGCGTAATTTCGCGGACGAAATTATTTTAAGGGGTGGAGAATGTAGTATACCGAAAATTCGGAAAAAAAAAAATGTCGAACTTTAGTCAAATTGACTAAAGTGCGAGGACGGTACACTTCGGAAAGTCCGAA
>NW_017893120.1:0-1014 GCF_001540865.1 Ananas comosus | reverse complement strand
GATGTAGCCCGGCCAGAGGCCATGCCGGCCGCCTGGCCGTTTTACACCCCTAGATGTGGCGAGGATATTTATGATGTGGGTTATTAGATAGAATATTATAATAAGATAAAATATTACGACCGGTTATTATATAGATGGCAATGGATATTATGATATCAATCAAAAATATTAGGCTGATGCAACGGAGATATTATTATATATATTATATGTGATAGTTTATTATCACAAAAAATAACAGATACTAATATTTTCAAACATTGGATGAGATCCAACAGCGAAAAATTGAGCTTTATATTTGAGAATAAAAGGCATCTAGTGAATCAATTAAAATATATAGTTTAAATCGACTTGATATGAAAATGTTATTAAAAAGATAACATTTAAAATAGATGGTTTAAAATGCCGAAACTCGCCAATTAGACCTGCTAGGGCGCATGCAACATACTCGCCGAATAGGCACGATATCCCCTATCCGACACGAAGCATAATATATATCAACCCATACAAATCACACGTACATGAAGCATAAAATTAATACTACTAAATTTAACCCTTACAATATTAAATCTTTACAATTTACAATATTTGATCTATCCAAAATGTTATGTTAACTTAATCAAAAATAATACTTTCTAGACCGACTAGCCACAGTTAATCTAACTCGCGACGTTGTGCTGCGATCACGCACCTCACCGGCAATGAATAGTCATAAAAAACATCAACCATAATAGAGTGAGAACTTATAAATTCTCATTAGGTGCGTGTTGCTCTACACACAATTGATCCAAATGAGCCATTAATAGATAACAATAATAACTTCTAGGGTCATCACTGGAGTTCATTTCCATATTCTTGTTCTCTAGTTTATGTTTATCTAGAGTTCAACAACACTATATTCACAACTTAGATTTCAACATAAGTTGCATGCCACTCTTGTTTCCTATGTTCTAAGGTTCTCATAATGTTTACATACATGCTACGTTTTTTTCCTTTTTCTTTTTTCTTTTTTTTTTT
>NW_017893119.1:0-1015 GCF_001540865.1 Ananas comosus | reverse complement strand
AGTCGTTTTCGATGATAGAGCTTCCGAATCGATAATCCATACCGTTAAACATTTTCTAGAGCATTTAAAACTTCTAGAAATCAAATTTCATAATTTTTAGACATCATTTACCTTACGATCAAAAGCTCACAAAATTGACAATTTTTAACGGCTGTATGGAATACTTGCTAGTTTAACGGTGCAAAAGAATCCAAATAGGTTGAATTTTTGATAGAAAATTCTATTCACTACCTATATAAAGATCAATAACTCCGATCTTAAATTGAAGAATCCGATCATCCTTTTTTAAGGCGTCGTTCGATTTGACCTGTCATTTTATGCTCGCTTGATGAACATTATTATGATTTCGAAAAATTACAAAATTTATTTTCTAGAAGTTTCAAATACTCTAGATCATATTTAACAGAGTGGATCATCGATTCGAAAGCTCCATCATCGAAAACAACTTATGAGTACGAAAGACCTAATACGTACTCATAAGAGTATAGCAGCCCTACTATATATATATATATATAGAGTAGGGCTAGAATACTTGTAAAAGTATCATGGGGGTGATATTTGTGTGTTTTTAACCCTTGGATGGAGAGATGTGAGATTGAGATGATGGTGGTAGGTGGTGGTAGGTGGTGATAGGTGGAATAGTGTTTAATCCAAGGGCTATTAATAATCAAAAAGTAGATCCAATTAATGGCTTAAAACCTAATAGCACCATGATGATGATACTTGTAAAAGTATCATAGCTCAACTCTATATATATATATATATATATATATATATATAGTCCGGCTGGGATATTATCGATAGCACCAAGAATTTGGTGCTATCAAGTTTTCCACCGTTAAATTTAACCCATTAATTATTTTTAGCCGTTAAATTATACTATACAACCAACCACCCACTCAACCCTATGGGGCCCACATCATCCTAATCGTATATTTCTCAATCCAAGAGCTAAAAAACTAATAGCACCAATAACTTGGTGCTATTAATAATATTCCAGCCTAGTTATATATAT
>NW_017893118.1:0-1016 GCF_001540865.1 Ananas comosus | reverse complement strand
GTGTCGGCGGCGCCGGGACCTCGGCCAAATAGGCGGTTGATCGCGGGTCGTGACAGCACAGCTGCAAGATCTTCTGGACAAGGGTTTTGTGTGACCAAGTGTGTCACCTTGGGGAGCACCGGTCCTATTTGTCAAGAAGAAGGATGGATCACTTTGCTTGTGCGTGGACTATCATGAACTTAATAAAGTCACGATCAAGAACAAGTATCCATTACCGAGGATTGATGATTTATTCGATCAGCTCCAGGGATCTTGTATGTATTCCAAGATCGACTTGCAATCGGGATACCACCAGTTGAAGATCAAGTCCGATGATGTGTCGAAAACGGCTTTTAGAACACGATATGGACATTATGAGTTTACAGTTATGCCGTTTGGGCTTACTAACGCCCCGGCCGCTTTTATGGATTTGATGAAGCGTGTTTTCAAGCCTTATCTAGACAGGTTCATCGTAGTATTCATCGACTGTAAGATATGGATTCCGAGGATCTAAAAGGTAAGAAACACCTAGAGGGGGGTGAATAGGTGTAAAACCGGCAAACTCAAAAATCTCGATGCAAATAAACTAGATAGCGGAAAATAAAATAGCACACCGAGAAATTAACGTGGGAAAACCCCAATTCGGAGTGAAAAACCCACGGAACCGACCACGCGAAGAAAATCCACTAAGAAAACTTGAGTACAAGTGATTTTGACAAAAATACACGACTCAATTTACCGATTTCTTGTTGATGATGTTCTTCGTCGGTCCTCGATCGATAGGAATCCACCAATCGACCTCGCCGCAACTCCTCGCAGCGTCAACGCCTCAACTCCTCGAAGCGTCCACCGAATCCTCGGCTTCACGCGAAATCCACGCGCCGAACCTCCTTCCGGAGCTTGTAGAATCGAAGATTTGTGGTGATTTAATCTTTTAATACCATAAGCTATGAGGGTTCACCTTTAATCAAACATCTACTTGATTCTCGTATGAGTTCTCGAGTAAAAACGAAGAATCAAGCCGATTGTTGATTGTT
>NW_017893117.1:0-1017 GCF_001540865.1 Ananas comosus | reverse complement strand
AGAGAAAAAAATATCGCTGTTAGATCTCAGAAATGGTTTTGACGTAAATCGTCTCGCCGCTGCGGCCTGCTCTGGCTACCGACGGGGCTCAGCCAATTCCCGTTCCGCTTGGTCGCGCCTCGTTCCGGCTCCCCTTTCCTTCCGGCCTGCTTGCGCGCGGAGCGCCATGGCGTGGAAGCCGCCGCCGTGGGCACATCGATGAAGATCGGGTTCTTCACTCTTCAGAAATCAGAACCCTCCTCCTCGTCGCCTCTTTCTCTTCCGCTTCCGTTTCCGCTCTCCAACGATGGATCAGAAATCGGGTGCTTCTTTACAAGAATTTTATGCTTTAGTTTCTCTCTCTCTCTTTCCTTTATTTCATCTTCTCTTAATTGCTGTATGGTTTTGAGTAACAGGACCATGACTACAAAATGTAGCATCATTGTGAACATGCATTTATTAAGATTCATTACTTTTTTTTTTATCTTTAATCTCTACAGCATACATGAATATGTCCAGCATACAAGAATAATTAGCAAATAAGGTTTTAAGAATTAAGACCTCAAAAGGTTTGATATGCCCAGCAGGTTGTGAGTAAGGTTTGAAAGTCACAAGCATATGCATTGATTAAAAACCAAGGGAGATCTAGCAAACGTAACAAAGGCTAAAAAACATGGGTGTTAACTGGCAATACTGTGAATTTCCAATGAATTTGGAGAAATAGCAATATGGAGATATTAACTTAATTTTGTAGCTCTTTATTCTTATATTCTTAAGAATTATGAGTATTTATACTAATAGTATAAATCTTGAGAGAAAAATATTTAATTTAATAGCCGAATTTTTTATTCCGAATTTTTAATTTGTGAATGTATAATATCCGTATAATTCACGTATCTGAATAATTGGCGAATCCGTTATTTAGCCGTATTTTTCAACGAAATTAAAAATTAGAAGACGAATTTTATCCGAATTATACCCGAACCAAAATTTTGCCGAATCCGAATTAACTAACTATGGCCTAGTTCTATATATATA
>NW_017893116.1:0-1017 GCF_001540865.1 Ananas comosus | reverse complement strand
AATCATGATCGAGAGTATAGATCTTGTTCTAAATAGTTTAAAGAATTTTTTAACCAAAATTTAATTGATTTGGATAGCTTTACACTGTTAAACGTAAAAACACTTCATTTCTACCACTAAAATTATAAAATTTGAAATCTTTTGATCATTAGGTCAATGATATCAAAAAGATTTGAAATTTAGTTTCTAGATACTTCAAGTGGTATAGATCATATTCAACGGTGCCAATTGTCGATTTGGAGGCTCCATCATCGAAAACAAATGGGTGGCAATGAAGCCCGTTTGCTACCGATAGTGTTCTAGCTCAACTCTCTCTCTCTCTCTCTCTCTCTCTCTCTCTCTATATATATATATATATAATTGAGCTCCTATGCTTTTAAAAGTACCAAGTCATTGGTACTTGTAAGTTTTCAGCCCTTGGATTAAGAGATGTGCGGTTAGGATGATGCCGAGCCCCTAGGGTTGAGTGGGTGGTTGGTTGAATAATATAATCTAACGGGTAAAAATGATCAAAGGCATAGATCTAACGGTAAAAAATTTACAAGTACCAAGTGATTGGTGCTTTTACAAGCAGCATAGCCGCACTCTATATATATATATATATATTTATATATATATATATATATAGAGAGAGAGAGAGAGACAGCGAGAGCAGCTAAGAATGGACACTATCTAGATTCCATACAAAACTTTTTTAAGGGCCAAAGAAAGCTACTGCAGACACAATTCCTCGTTATACTAACCAAGGAATGCAGGAGTGCTTTTCTCCGATCCATACAAATACATAAATTGATAATTCCTTCAATCCATGTGGCGGTATTTTCCGCCTCCACGTCATATAAGCTCTCTTCCCCTTCTTCTTCTCCCTATCTATTTGTCTGCATCTATGTGTCTCTCCTCTCTGGATTTCTCTGCCCCTGTTCCCAATCTACCCCTACTCTCGCCCTGATGACTGCCCCCCTCTCTCTCTCTCTCTCTCTCTCTCTCTCTCTCTCTCTCTCTTCTCTCTCTTCTCTC
>NW_017893115.1:0-1017 GCF_001540865.1 Ananas comosus | reverse complement strand
AATCCATTTTTAGCATCTCAATCTCTGATTCATCCGTGTATATTTCACTAATATATTTTGAGTTTGGACTCAACTCTAGCTCGTCACTCACTACTCACCTATTTAAATATAGTTCTAAATGCGCACCATTTGCGTTTTAAGCGACTTTTTAGCTTAGGTATAGAATCACCAATCCATCACCATAAAAATTGAAACTGGCGCAAACTATGCGCCAAATTCAGGATCATTGATTAAATATTTCTTGATGTATGTAAAATTCTTAAAATGAAGACCTGTTTTTTTTCTTCATCAATATGAATGATGGCACGATATGGACTGTCAACAATCAGCATTTCTCTTGTTCCTAGACTGCCCTTTTTCTTAGTACGGTTTGGCGAAAAGTAGAGAGTTTCTAACTGATCAGTAATTTTTAAGTACATACTTTCAGCCAGTTGTTCACCCCAGTTTTCGATGCCATACGCCAAAATATCAATTAAATCTTGTTCTGCTTGAGGCAAATAAGAAACTTCATAACTCATTTGCTACGGCTCGCTACCAATTCTCGTGCTTTTTGCATCGCTGTAGCATGTACCGTTTTCATTGCAGTCGTTTGTGATGGATGTGATTTCAAAGAATTTAGGGCTTCTGCTATTTTCTCTTTTTCCCAATCTTCATAATCATCACTTTCAATATCAAAAAGACTTTCCAAGTGAGTACCTTTCACATCTTTCAACGATAAGAAAACACCAACTGGACGTTTATTTTTGGTTACTAAGACAGGTTCTCTTTGCATCGTATCCAATAATTCACCAAATCGTGCTTTTATTACTTTTTAAAAATGGCTAAGATGGGTAAAGTGCCTACTTTTTTATTTTTGGTTACTAAGACAGGTTCTCTTTGCATCGTATCCAATAATTCACCAAATCGTGACTTTGCGTCTTTTGCTGTAATAACTTGCATGTTTAAAACCTCAAATAAAAAAGTAGGCACTTTACCCATCTTAGCCATTTTTAAAAAGTAATAAAAGTAAGTTTTGTA
>NW_017893114.1:0-1017 GCF_001540865.1 Ananas comosus | reverse complement strand
TTCTAGCTTCACTATATATATATATATATATATATAATCAATTCGGGTTCGGGTCCTGTACGGTTAAAATTCTTATCCGAATCCAAATCTATTGAATTTTTATTTTCTATATCCATATCCGAAACTATATTCATTTAGTATCAAATAAATTTGCTGCATTCGAATTTGGATTCGAATAAAATTTCAAGCATCCGTACCTGTTAACCTCCCTACTTAGAATCAGGGGGCAAAAGGGGGGTGGGGATTCTAAATTAGTGGTTAATTTTAGGCTGTCTCCTAAACCTTCCGAGAAGATGCATCTTTGGGATGGAGTCTAGTGTCTAGGCACCTAATTAGGTTGATGAGCTAAACTATTAATCATTGCGCATATCAATTGTGATTTGTGGCATCTTCTAAGCATCCTGTAGAATTGTTGGTGCTGATCATTAATTTCGAAAACTCGAGCTGTAAGTAAAATATAATTAATTTATTAAAAACGTATAGGTACAGCATCCACTAGATTTCGATTGTGACTCGGCCGAAGTAGTCTCACGTCACTTCGAGCATGACATGGTCCAACCCCACCTCACGTCATTTTCAGCGTGAGTCGGCAAACCTAACCTCTCGCCACAGGACACGATATTGGCCCCTTTAACCTAACACATCCTATCAATTGTTTCGTATTGAAATAATATTATTGCATCAAATATTTCTACCTTGCATAGGAGTACAAGAACAAAACCTTTTTTTACAACATTTCGATGTAAAATTGTTGCATTGTATTTAATTAGATTATTTATCATCTTCCATGACATAATATATTAATTTACTATAAATCTTTAGGACAATTGCTTATATATTCCTGCAAGATTTCCGACTTTCTTATTTATCCGTCTTAGAAGGCTAATATTAAAAGTACACTTTTAAAGCTTCAAGTTATTTATCCTTCTTAGAAGGCTAATATTAAAAATGCCCTTTTAAAGTTTCAAGTTTCAAGTTCTTTAAATATATGCCTAGAGGTAAATTCTATTAGCGAAC
>NW_017893113.1:0-1022 GCF_001540865.1 Ananas comosus | reverse complement strand
AAAAAAAAACACTTTCAATCGGAGAAAGAAATTGCTCAGAAGTATGAAATATCTTCTCATTGACACTTTACGTATCTCTGAAGTCTGACATGCGAAAATCCTTTTCATAGTTCATCACAGCAACGAAGAAACAGAAAAACCACAAAACAAATTGTGCCACAGTTGAGAAAGAACAAAATTTCTTACAAAAATCCAATTTTTGGCCCAAGCAATACACTTCAAAAAAGAACGAATTTTTTTAATCTGAGAATACATATTTTTTTGTTTTAATTAGATTTTATCAAATTGCGGGATCAGAGATTGGTAATAGAGTCTCAGTCACCGAATGATCAGAAACACGGACCAAAAATTTCATCATCATCTCCCGCACATGAACAATAAAAAGAAAAAGCCTCGTGCAAACGAAAACGGATACGGATTGAAACATTAAAGAAGAATCGGAATAAAAGAGAGAATTTTGGAACCGATTGAGTCGGAGAGCAAAGAGGATCGATCATCAGAGACTTAAATACTACGAATCACGGAAAGGATATAGATCCGTCATATTGTTGCAGTTTTCCTCATCATTTGATCCAAAAATAGGAGAGAAAGAAAAAAAAAATCGAGAAAAAAAGAGAAAATATAGAGGAAAAGGAAGCAACTTCGAACACGACCGCGGCATTGGGTTTCTTACGAACGTCGCTCCGTTGCCCTCGTTTTATAGACTCGGACGAAACCCTAAAACCCCTTTAAAGCGCGTGAGCGTGAGGAGGACCGAGGATACAATATGGCCCGCACGGCCTACTTAGCCTACTTACGTAGATTTAGATATATGGGCTGTATGGGCCCATTTAGTCTAATTGAAAATTTTTCAATATAATATTACAAAATATATATATATATATATAGAGAGAGAGAGAAACTACGACTCTCATATTTATATTTTTATAAGTAAAGATAGATATTTTCATATTTATAAGTCGTTTTTTATATTGTAGCCCTTCGAATTGACAATCTATGTTATTAAAGATGATGTGGAGTAT
>NW_017893112.1:0-1026 GCF_001540865.1 Ananas comosus | reverse complement strand
GAACTCTCACTTGGTATTGGTCTCTAAAAGGGTGAGACTTGCTATTGCTTTCGCCGCCACCTCGATCTCCACTGCCATTGCCCATGCTTTTTTTCACAGCCGCAGCGGCCGCCGTTGCTTTGGTCTTTACTGCCATCACATTCACCGCCTCCGCCACCATTATGACTTGAAGCATCTAAAGAACTCTACACAAAAAAAGAGGATGTAGGGTTGTGGGAGTTAGGAAAAACGGATGGTAAAGAAGGAGACAAGACGCGCGAGCTGGGTAGGAGAAAAAAAAGGGCTGGGAGGAGGTAAAGGGCGAATATTGAGAATATGAGAAGATACTAAAATTAGGAGTTGAAAAAAAAAAAAAAAAAAGATCTATAGATCTCACGCCTCATGCTAAATGAGAATAGGAGAATACACTAAAATTATGAGTTAACAAAAAAAAAAAAAGAAAAAAAATAAATGGATGCCATATCTTTTGCCAAATGAAGGAGGTTATAATTTATTATAGAAAAGGAGTAGTCTTTTATTCTCATGACATGCATAGGAGAGAATGAGGCTTTTGTGTAAGTTTGTATGATTTACGATTATATTAGGGTTAGGGTGGATGGACGCATTAATTAAACATTATATGTGAAGGGAAGACAAAGGGTTGGGCTTTTTGTGTGGATTTTTAAGTTTACGGTTTAGATAGGGTTAAGTTGGGTGGATGTGTTAATTAGACGTTATGAGCGTAGGAAAGGCGAATGATTGGTTTTATAAGGTGAAAGCCAACAGTGAAGGAAACACAGCCACGTGGTATTTCTTTTGAAGATTAATGTATAGGTACAGAAGTATAGATATAGATTGGCTATGCAACCTTTTCAAAATTTTAATTTTAATATCTAATCTTTCAGTTTATTTGATTTAAGCTGGTCAACGATATTCCAACTTTAAATTTAAGCCAATTTATTATTTTAATAAATTTATAGTTATGGGATTTGCACGAAGGTTGCTAATTAAATCTATAATTAGATACTAAAATTTAATTTTTTAAAA
>NW_017893111.1:0-1026 GCF_001540865.1 Ananas comosus | reverse complement strand
GTCAGTCTCAGAGAGCTAAATCCTGAAATCATCATCGGTCTCACTTTGCTGGATATCAACCTTTGTGACAGAAAGTTTAGAAGGTATACGCAAGTATGGACTATCTCAAAAAGCATTACATGGTATATATGCAAATACATATATTTTGAAGAGTACATTAGTAGTTAAAAATGTACGATAAAAACACAAACTGCATATGCACCTGGGGCAATATATCCTTTTGTTTGTCACGCCCCGGGACCCAGCGGAAGCCTGTCCCGTACGTGTCCAGACCCGCCATACGTCTAAAACATATAAGACGTCTAGAAAACAACGGTAAATAAAGCAATAATAAAAGACATCTAGGAGTATCAGAGCATAGTACAGTATCTAGATTCTATAAGAGGAAACAAGTAAAGAAGCTTACATCCACCATAAGTAAATCAAAGGTAGTACAACAGAAATCCCAAAATAAGTGCTATAAGTAAATACATAGGTGGTCTCTATACATGGATACAAAACATTACTCTCTCTCTCTCTCAACAACAACAAAAAGAGAGAAAACCACCTAAGCAACAGTAAATCCTCGCTATCTAGCTAGCGATCCCACTTGCCGCTATCCCGTGCCTCCGCCGGTGTAGAGGGCTCTGAAAGAAAAATCATAAAACATGGGACGTGAGAACTATTAAATAATAGTTCCCAGTGGGCAATTACTGACTTCAGTGAAAGCACCACTAGGCCCAAAAGAGCTAAACAGGTAAGTAACAGTAAAAGCAATAGAATCGATATGTAAGTAAACATATAAACTTACTACAACATGATATCTCTACTTAGCATGAATTTGCATAAGTAATAGAAGACTATTCTAACGTGAATATACCAAAGTATCACTAGCATGATGTCACGCCCCGGGGTCCCCTTTTAGTTTGAAACACAGCGGAAAAGCGTTTAAATTTTTTTTTTTTGAAAACCTGAACTTTAATCTGTCACGCCCCGGGGTCCCTTTTAGTTGGAAACACAGCGGAAAAGCGTCCAAATTTTTTTTTT
>NW_017893110.1:0-1027 GCF_001540865.1 Ananas comosus | reverse complement strand
CAAGCATAAATCATAGTCCAACCGCTTCAATCATCATATATCAAGTATGTAAGTTTTTTACTCTCGGCCAATAGGTCGGATTCTCTGTACAATAAGAAATGCTAGTATCCACTAGATCAATAACCACATAATAAAGATGCTAATTTACATGTGTTATTCGCAAGGTAAACTTGTCTTTTAATAATACAACACTGGTCAGGTCACAATCGAATAATTTGTTCTCTACTTTATTAAAACATAACAAAATCACTCACTGTTAAATATCAAGTTGAGTTGATTGTCAATGCCTTCAAATAAAACCGCCAAAGTAATTCAATTGCATATAATTAATAGTCCTATAGTATCATATAGAACATAGGGGAATTCACTTACTCTGGTGAGGTCAAACCCACCTATTAACCGATGATTCACGTTCAACCTATGGGTATGGATCTTCATAATTCTCCGAAAGACCTAGTAATCAATACATGATTAGCTAGGAGCACTTCACTTCAAATCCTATGTAATTCTATCACACTAACATTTCTAAGAGGTCGAATTTCACCTTGTACCCTACGATAGTCGATCCCCCGGTTTAGATCAGGTTAATGTACCAAAATTTAGCTCCAAAAGCCTTCAATCCTCAGCCGAATATAGTCCAATAACCTGCTTTACATCTGCTGCAAATTAGCTTCAAAACTGCATTGAAGCTGTTCCCAATCGTCTACTTTCTAGTGGGATTCTTACCTTGTCTCAGATTTTAGCTACGTCTCTTCCTTCCCTGGAGATTAAAATACTTCAAGTTAGCTCTTTAAGGTCACCATAATCTGCTTAGAGTGACCACACTCATGCTGAAAGTAAAATTCAAGAACAATATCGTTCCAATAACAGTAACTTAATATTGCTCAACATAGAGTGATTAATTTAACTAATTACCTTATCTAAGCTCTAACTGATTTTCTTTGAGCTCAGAGTTGATCATTAGTCTTCAATGTCTGTTGCTAGAACTGTCACGCCCGGGTACCAGCGGAAGCATATCCGGCACGTG
>NW_017893109.1:0-1028 GCF_001540865.1 Ananas comosus | reverse complement strand
CCTGCAGCTGCCCCAGGTCTGCTCGAGCCAAGCAGACCTGGCAGCTCTAGCCCACATCACTGTCGCCCGAAGCCACCCCAGCGTGATCCCCCTGTCTTTGGTGATCCCTCGCCGTCACCCCTGGAAGCTCTGGCCGCCGTCGTGGCCGCAACTGCCCTCGGAACCCGAGCCGGATCTTGTGCTGGCTTGGTTCCCTCCGCCGCCGCCGCCGCCGCCGCCGCCGCTTCCAGCCGCCACCCAAGGTAAGCATCGTGTTCCTCACCTCCCCCGCACCCATCCCAGACTCTTGCGCACCTCGCCGCACCGCCGGAAGCCGGCCGGAGAAAACTTGCTCCGGCCAAGCCCGCAATAGGGCTTTACTTGAGTAGGTTTACTATTACGAGCTTCCCGGGGCTCCCGTTCCTTGTGGAAGGGAGCACGATGATCGTGAATCATCGCTGATCATCGTGCTCACCTTGGTCTCTGTCAGGGAGACTCCGTTCCGCTGTTTTAGCGGTGTTAACTCTGTGGAGCCTGTTTAGCTACTGTTGTGGATTTACGCGCGCTTTTTTGGCAATCCAAGGCTATCTCGATGCCTTCGGATGTGAGTACGGTGATTGTTGTTCAGTGTCGATCATAGTGCTCACCTCACTTTGGATCAACAGAGTCTGGTTAGTTCTGTTTGGCGCGTTTTTCCCCGACTGCACGCTGTTCGCAGAATTTTTGGGTTGCTCCCGCGCCTCCCATAGTGAGTGTTAAGGATTTTATAGGTTGGCGAATTTCGTAATGTTGTTTGGAGTCTTGAAGAGTTGATCGCAGAAGTTTTGAAGAAGAGATTCAAATTGGAGAACGAAGACTCATTCGGAAAGCTCGACACCTAAGGTATAAAGAAAAGATCATTTGTGGTGAAAATACCTAATTAGAATAAGTTCAGAAGACTTAGATTGCTTTAAAACAACTTTTCTGAACTTTCATGTGTTCTGGGACCGGTCCCTGAAATGGAGAGACCGGTTCCCCTAAGCTCCTCACTGCGTGAACCTTGATGCAAC
>NW_017893108.1:0-1029 GCF_001540865.1 Ananas comosus | reverse complement strand
TCGGTGGAGCGACCACCGTTAAGCTCAAAACAGACTATGTGAGTATGATCCAATCCTCGTCAACTGAGGACACCTTGCCAACTAGGGATAACAATGACTCGAAAAAATCCACTAATTCCAATACTCATGTCACAAGTGTCTCTACTACACTAATTCCAAATGCCACTCTTCTATGTCATTTACTTGTTCAAGTTCATCACTTGTTCTTTGCACTATAGGATTCCATGTCAAGATCCAATCCTCATGCATCCACTAGATCATGTGTCCAACTCACATTTCTATTTCTACAATAGAAGCATGCAAGAAATTGAAGTACATTCAACTACACATCCTACAATGCATAACAACAACATATATACCCAATGACACTAGGTCCAATGCCACTCGATCTACTTGACATCCTAGTTGTCCACATCGAGTATTATAGTTCATATATCTTTGTTTTCCAATGTCGAGTTCTTTAATCAACCTAGAGTTATCGTTCCAAGTTCAACATGCATATGTCATTTAACATAATCCACCATATGTCAACATGCATTTCATCTAGCATTTCTACAATATGTTCATCATGCATTCATCTAGTATATTCTACAATATGTTCATCATGCATTTATCTCAATCGTAGGTAATAAACATCAAGCAACATAATATGATTCTTGCATTCATATTATAATCCACGCCCTACCACTACACATATATGCATCAATGATAAATCTCACTTTGCTTTGATATGGAAGCGAACTAATAACTTCGATGAGCATAACCCACCTCGTAACGCTCTCCGATTGCTTGTAGTCACTTGCAATCGGCCTCCCGCGGCATTCGTGATTCGGTTCGGCCCGTACTCGCAAACGATCACTGTCACGCCCCGGGGCCGATTTTAAAAGTCTTTTTAAAACAGAGTTGCGAAAAACGTGCCATTTTTTTTTTTTTTTCAACCTGGCCCACGTGACATACAGACCCGCCACAAATACAAAGTTCCTCTGTCCACTCGGACAGAGTCTCCTTTGTATTTGCACGGCGTACCAA
>NW_017893107.1:0-1032 GCF_001540865.1 Ananas comosus | reverse complement strand
GTTAGCCATAGTGCAACATGTTCTTTCTTTTCTATTTACAGGTGTGAGCTTGTCTACGTGTGTAAAAATATTACATATATATTTGATTTCTTGAGACTTGAGTGTGTAACAGAGAAAATGTCTAAGCATATATTTGACTCTTTGATGACAATAAAGGACAGTATTTATTTATTTTTCTTATCTTATTTTCTACTCTCTATTACTGCTAGTTTTCTCTAAGTTGTGTGAACCAATTCAATTCACATTAATCTATGTTACACAAGCGATAAATTACACAAATTATTAACACAGTGAAGGTTGTCTAATAGTTTGCATGCATGATTAATTATTTAGGTCTTACGTTAATAGCTTGATAGATTTGAATTGACTTGGCAAAACCTGTGTAAATTTGTGGAATTCTTTTTATAGATTCGCATGCTTTGATTCTAGAGATCTCCGAAGAAAAATAAATAAATAAATAAAGTAGTATTTCCAAAGTAACACGAAAGGACTTTCCGTTCTCTATTACATCCTATGTATTAGTACTTCACATTCTTTATTACGAATCCGTCTAGGGTAGTATCGATGGTAGATTAATAGTATATTATTATCTGTTTTCTAAACTTTGAATCAAATACTACTGGAACTACGACCACTAACCCAAACCATCCAGAGACTGAAAAATGGATAGCAAACACTGGTTCTCTATTATTGATAGTATTCTAACTTTACTCCTCTATAACATCCTGTAAATTAGTAGGTTGTGATTTTTCGTCCCTGTTATTAATGTATCATACATGCCATTTTATTTGCTAAATAATTTTTTCAAGGTCTTTTTTAAATCATTGTTATTAGCTTATATTTTCTGCATTATTTGTTGAGAAATTTTGGCATTTCATATCAGAATTAGTCAGAATTGAAGTCAATTTATGGCATTTTTTGACTCCAGAAAAAAAATTGAAATTAATGGATGACTCTATTTGTTGGTGCGTGATATGCAGAAATTTTATTCTGACTCTGATTTATGGGTGAACTGAGAATTCCTCATTCAAA
>NW_017893106.1:0-1034 GCF_001540865.1 Ananas comosus | reverse complement strand
CACTTGTGAGCTTCCGCCCGATTTTATTGTCGAGTCATTCAGTTTCGCGAACGTTGATATGTTATCGGGTTAAGATAACTGACCGGGTTGTTGCTTTTCAGGAGCAAATGTCCCAAAGGCGTTACGTGCGCAGGTCTGCTCCGGTACCGCCTTCTGCGGAGCCCGAGCAGCCGAGATCGGAGGAGATGCAGGAGCTACGGGAGCAGGTCACTGCAATGTTGGGTACGATGCAGCGCCAGGAGGCCCGATTCGAGCAGCTCCGGGAAGTTGTGGAGCTGCAAGCGGCAGCGGCGGCGGCCGCGACAGCGGCAGGAGATCGCGATCCGCCCGCACCTTCGGCACGCACGCCGGTAGCGGCCGAGGATGAGGGCATAGCGGCGGTTCCGATAGCGGCAGTTCCCCCGCCGGCAAGTGCACCTCCAACAGCTTCGGGTTCGACGACACTTGATACGGCGGCCGACGAAGTGGAGCGGGAACGTGCGTTGACGGCTCTGATGAAGTTCATGAAGTTTAAACCACCAACTTTTGAAGGGGGAAAGGTGGAGCCGTCGGCAGTGGAGTCTTGGATTGACTCTATGGAGACCCTCTTCAAGGACCTATATACCCCGGAGAAGGATAAGGTGCCCCTCGCCACCCATTGCCTCGAAAAGGCGGCGAAGGTGTGATGGAAGCGGTTGAAGCGGGATCGGCCCTCTGACCTTCCACCAATGCTCTGGGAGGAGTTTAAGAGGGAGATGTTCGGAAATTACTTCCCCGACACCGAGAAGCGGAAGTTGAAGGAGAAATTTCGCAAATTGAGACAGGGGGACCGTTCCGTAGCGGACTACGAGCAGGAGTTCTCCCATATCATAGATTGTGTCCCGGACGTTGTTAACGATGACGCGGATCGAGCTGAGTGGTTTTTGCGGGGACTCCGGCCGTGGATATATCGGGCGGTGCAATTGTTCCAGCTCACGACTTTCGCCGAGGTTTTCAACAAGGCGCTGTGGGCAGAGCATGGAGATGCCCACGTGCGGGAGGAACGCGAGTTGTTG
>NW_017893105.1:0-1041 GCF_001540865.1 Ananas comosus | reverse complement strand
GTTTTTCAAATATTTAAAAAATTAGTCATGACTAAAAAATAGGTGAAAAGCCGACTCCGAAACAAGTCGGCTGATTTTTAAGCAACTTTGTCATATTCTGCCAATAAAATAGGTTAAAAAATGCTCAAAATTTCAGTTTTTCCTGATTTCTCAATGCCTCAATAACCCACTTTTATCCCCATTTTCTGCGGACAATTCTTGGGATAATTTGAGGATATCTGCATGTACGTTCTGGCGTACAGGCTTTCAAGAAAATCACCAATAGGCAGACACCACCAGATTGCATATCATGGCTTCATTGAGAACAGGATGTTCCAGATAAAAATAAGAAGATCAACGACAGGACGCGAGGGATGACAGGAGTTGACCCTAATACCAAATACGAAAAAACCCCGACAGGATGTCGGGGTTTTTTTATTTTCAAGGTTTAACCTTTAAATTGCATCTTTTTAGCTTTACTTCCACTAGCATAAGTCCAATTTAAGCCGGTACCGAATCCTGGTTTTCTCTTCCGTGAACCTTCTCTTAGTCTGTCGTCCACATATTCGTCAATATTTCTAATTAGTACCCCTTTATATTCGCGCCCAATAACTTTAAAGCGGATTATTAAATCAGGATGTAAGATATTCCCTTCGGCACTCAAAGTAATACACCATCGAACGAAACGCTCTTTATAAGGATCTAACAATTCTATTAGACGCTCTCTTTCATCAGATGTAAAAAATTTAGCACTTTGATCATTCTGATGTTTACGGATTAACTCCTTTAATTCGCCATCAGGTATTCCAACACCGTCACATATGGTTTCTACATCGTATTCAGCAATAGATACCTTAGGTTTACTTGAATGTTTAATATTCAATGGAACTAGTGTTTTTGTGCCATCATATAACTGAATAGTGATGTAAGCATCTGTCTTGGGTAATCCACCTGCAATGGTTCTACCAAGATTATCATCACCACTATGTACATCTGAAATATCTTCTAGGTAAATATTTGAGGCTTCTAAAATATCATTAACGATCGTAGCTTCTTGAGGAT
>NW_017893104.1:0-1041 GCF_001540865.1 Ananas comosus | reverse complement strand
TTACAGCCGAAGGAGATTCACGAGATTAAGGATTTCCTTCTCACAGCGAGAAGGAAGGATGCACGTTCTGTGAAAATTAAGAGGAGCAAGGATGTTGTCAAGTTCAAGGTTCGATGTTCCAAGTATCTGTACACACTCTGTGTGTTCGACTCCGAGAAAGCGGATAAGTTGAAGCAATCTCTTCCCCCAGGTAAGTAGTGTAGTTTGTGGCTCTTTCCCATTGATTTCATATGTTTTCTAGCGCTATTGAAGGATCTCCTTGGAGTTTAATTTTCACCAGTTTTTAAGAGAAAAGCAAATTATTTTCTCCTGTTTTTATTCCTCTTATTGGCTTTTGAGGTTCATAGATACGAGCCATTCCTATGACTGATCCGAAGACGTTGCATTAATCTTAGGTAAAAATGTATGGTGACCCTCTCACTTTTTGGCCCATTTTGAAGCAATCCCTCAAAATTTGTTTTCCTATTGACCAAGCCTTGCTTGTTTTGTCAACTAACTAGCAGGCATAGCTGTTAAAATTTAACTGAATTCCCTATACTACGGAAATAACTCAAAAACAAATGAGCAGAAGTTAAGGGGTCTGTTTCGGAATGGCCTATCGCTGAGTGGCTCTCTGTACATTTTTACCTTAATATTATTTTTGAGCCTTGCCATGTTTTTCATCATTTTTTTGGTAATTTTCATGTAGAAATGAAATCTACGAGACAAAATATTCTTTGATTGCGACCAAAAAAAAGTTTGGTACTAGTATTATTTTTTAATGCATAGTATAAGCTCATTTGGGACTTGGGAAGGAAACCATCGAATCATTAAGGTCCAGAGTATATTCTCCTTTGAATGTAACTCAGGACTTCTTGTGGCATTTCTAAAAGATGATCTTACCGTAGATCAAATTTTTGGCTGCATTTATAACCAGCAATTATTAATTCTCCTTTTGTTTTATTTCGTAGGTTTGAGTGTCCAAGATGTTTGAAGATGAAGCCATAATAGCTTGCGAGCTATAGCGTAATGTGTTACGCATGTCTATGTTGAACAATGAGA
>NW_017893103.1:0-1043 GCF_001540865.1 Ananas comosus | reverse complement strand
TTAGAAATACGCAACCAATTCACTTAAACAAATAGACAAAGTGCCTACGGGTCTCGATTGTAATTCGACCTAGTCAGCCTCACGCCACTTTGAGCATGATTTGACCCAATCTAGTCTCCCACTATTTCGAAAATGACTCGGTCAGAATCTCAAAAATTTGAGCTGTTAGAAATACGCAACCAATTCACTTAAACAAATAGACAAAGTGCCTACGGGTCTCGATTGTGATTCGACCTAGTCAGCCTCACGCCACTTTGAGCATGATTTGACCCAATTCGATCTCCCACTATTTCGAAAATGATTCGGCCAACCTGACCTCCCACCACAAGGCAAATGTTTGCTTCTTTAAGCCAACAAACCCTCTACTCAGCACCTGCATAAATTTATAGTATTTGAAAACTAAACTCGTAGCTTCTGACTTCGATACCGCTTGTCGAATCGTTGACGCTAAACATTAAAAGGATTAATGGTTAATACCAATAATATTACAATGTGGCTACGTGAATTAATAGCTTCATTTAATATCTTAATTAGTATTTTAATATTTTTATATTATAACTAAAGATCTCTAGCAAAAATTTTATAGATGTAATCTTTATTATCATTATTTATTATATTTAACCAAAGTGTTCATCTTTTCTTTCAATTTCATGGTTAAGATATATATTATCACTTTTATTTTGACTTCCACTTGAAGGGAAAATAAAAGGCATAATGGTTTTTTCATTTTCAACTAACTAAAGGTTTCAAAAGAAATAAAATTATCTGCTAAATGTTTCTTTTATTGTAATTTTTTATTATATTAATTAAGTAAATTTGTTCAAACTTTTTTTTTTTTTTTTTTCAAATTCATAGCTAAAATATATATATAATTACCTTAATTTTGACTTTCACTTGAAAAGGAAATGAAAATCATAGATTTAAATTTTTTCTGATTTCAAAGTATTATTTTATTTAGCGGTTGAGGTCGAATAGAAAATTGAAAAGTTGGTAAAATACTAAAAATTTCAAATGAGTGTATATATGAAACCATAATATAATAA
>NW_017893102.1:0-1044 GCF_001540865.1 Ananas comosus | reverse complement strand
ACCATGTTTTGAGGAAACAAAAAGAAAGGTGTAGAAAACTCTCAATTGTGAAGGGCACCACTATTTCATGTTCCATATATATATATATATATATAGAGTTGAGCTAGAATACTATCGGTAGCAAACGGGCTCCGTTGCCACCCATCACCCATTTGTTTTCGATGATAGAGCCTCCAAATCGACGATTGGCACTGTTGAAAATGATCTATACCACTTGAAGTATCTAGAAATCAAATTTCATACTTTTTCGATATTGTTTTCTTGTCCATCAAGTAGGCGTAAAAATGAACGGCTGAAAATGAATATCCTTTAAAAAGTGATGATAGGAATTTTGTAATCAAGATCGAGAGGATAGATCTTGTTCTAAATAGTTTAAAGAATTTTCTGACCAAAATTCAATTAATTCGGATAGCTTTACACCGTTAAACGGAAAAATGTCTCATATCTACCATTAAAATTACAATTTTTGAAACCCTTTAATCATTAGGCCAATGATGTCGAAAAGATTTGAAATTTGATTTCTAGATACGTTAAGTGGTGCAGATCATGTTCAACGGTACCGATCGTCGATTTGGAGGCTCCATCATCGAAAATAAATGAGTGGCAACGGAGCCCGTTTGCTACCGATAGCATTCCAGCTCAACTCTATATATATATATATATAGAGAGAGAGAGAGAGAGAGAGAGAGAGAGAGAGATATATAGTTGTGCTGGTATGCTTATGGAAGCACGTAGGCCTCCGTGCTTCCAAGTCGTTTTTGATGTTTGGACTTTCGAATCGACGATCAGCTCCGTTAGAGTTGATTTAGAGTATTTGAAGTACCTAGAAAATAAATTTTGTGATTTTTCGATATTATTTGCCTAGTGATCGAAGGGGTTCAAAATCAATAATTTTAACGGCCATAGTGAGCCGGTTGCAAGTTTAACGGTGTAGAAATATTCAAATCACATGAAATTTTGATAGAAAATTTTTTATACCATATAAAACAAGATCAATAACTTTGATCTAAAATTTTAATGTCATATCATCATATTTTGTAAGAT
>NW_017893101.1:0-1045 GCF_001540865.1 Ananas comosus | reverse complement strand
TATTTTCACTGGATGCTCCTCAAAGCTCAAATCTTCTTGTAAATCCACTGGAGTACTGTCCAATATGTGAGTTGGATCAAAAACATATTTCCGTAGTGTGGATACATGAAAAACATCGTGGACTCCCGATAGATTCGGCGGCAACGCAAGCCGATAAGCTACGGGGCCTACCCGCTCCAACACCTCGTAAGGTCCAATAAATCGAGGACTCANCAGCTTTCCTCGAATGCCAAATCTTTTCACTCCTTTCGTCGGTGAAACCTTCAGGAATACATGATCGCCAACTTGAAATTCCAATTCTCGCCGACGTTTATCCGCATAACTCTTTTGTCGACTTTGGGCTGTCAGTAGACGTTCTCGTGCCAGTCGAACTTTAGCTTCAGCCTCTTGTAATACGTCTGGACCCAAAACTAATCTTTCTCCCACTTCGCTCTAATGAAGTGGTGATCTGCACTTTCTACCATAAAGGGCCTCAAAAGGTGCCATCTGAATACTTGCTTGATAACTATTGTTATAAGCAAATTCAGCCATCGGTAGAAACTGTGGCCAACTGCCCTCGTAATCAATCACACAAGCCCGCAACATATCCTCAAGGGTCTGGATAGTACGCTCAGACTGCCTATCACTCTGGGGGTGGAAAGCAGTACTAAAATCTAATCGGGTGCCCAAAGTTTCCTGTAAACTCCTCCAGAATTGTGAAACGAATCGGGTGTCTCGATCTGAAACAATAGAAGCAGGTACTCCATGTAATCGCACAATTTCATCAAGATACACTTGTGCGAGTCTCTCCCCCGACCAAACTGTATGAATTGGGATAAAGTGGGCAGATTTGGTCAATCTATCCACAATTACCCAAATGGCATCGTGACCTGCTGGTGAGCGACGTAATCCAACGATGAAGTCCATAGTGATCCTCTCCCACTTCCACACTGGTATGGGCAAACTTTGTAGTTTTCCCCGCAGGAAGTCGATGTTCAGCTTTAACTTGTTGACAAGTTAAGCACTTAGCTACGAAGTCCGCAACTTCCTTTTTCATTCCAGGCCA
>NW_017893100.1:0-1046 GCF_001540865.1 Ananas comosus | reverse complement strand
ACAATCACTACTAGATAGGCTTAGTAGTTGGTTTACTTGGACATACTTTTAGCATAGTATTGGACATTTGGACATGTAGTATACGTAATAGCATTACTTGTTGTATCATACCATACTTGGTAGCCATGATAGAACATAGTATGTATATATTGGCATATTGGATCAGGATAGAGTAGATGTACACCATGTTGACATCTTGTATGCTTGTGGCATAGTAGAATAGCATTTCATTATATGCTTTTACTTTCCACAGTTACATTTCGTTACTCTCTTATCTGCTCATGTTTTGGGCCTAGTGGTGTAATTGGCTATGATCAGTAATTGCCCACTGGGAATAATAAATTATAGTTCTCACGCCCCCCTGTTTTATGTTTTCATTCAGAGCCTTCCACTCCGGGAAAAGCTCGGGATCGCTGAAAAGGAATCGCCTCGAGCTAGCTAGCGAGGGATTGGTTGATAGGTGGCCTACCTCTCTTTTGTTTCTTTTTGGAGAGGTTGAGAGACTTGTACCATTTTGTAGAGACCACCCACAATTTGTATCTTGAGACTTATGATGTACTACTTTACATTTTACTTTAGCAGTTTAGCTTCTGTGGTTTCTACTGGTTGATAAAAAATAGCTGTATACTTGCTCTGATATCTCTAGATATTCTCTATTTATTGTTCTTTTATTCGCTATCGTTGTAGACGCCTTATATGTGCAGGCATATGGCGGGTCTGGGAATGCACCAGGCGGGCCTATGCCGTGTCCCGGGGCGTGACAGATTAATTTGGTATCAAAGCCTAGGGTTGAGTCTTAGTGGACCTAGCAAACCTTAGGCCGGTGGGAATATAGGAAATAGGCTCGTGAGAGACGAGGTCTATTTGATTGAGCGAAAGTATTGTGATTGGGTATTGATATAACTCTAAAAAGTTAGAGTTTAATCGAAGTCTATAGCTTCTAACTTCGCAGAGGGTTACGTTGGCGGCCGACAACGTAACATCGGGAGTTAGTAGTAAAGGACACTTCCTTACTTTCGCATGATTTGGGTATTGGTTAGTTGAGC
>NW_017893099.1:0-1046 GCF_001540865.1 Ananas comosus | reverse complement strand
AATACTATTGATAGCAAAATATTTTTTTTGCTATCAAGTTTTTAACCCTTTGATGAAAAACTGTAAAATTAGGATGATATTAGTTCCTTAAAATTGAGTGATCTTCCAAGATTGAATAGTTCTCACTGGGTTATAATATTTAATCCAATGGTTAGAAATGATGAAAAAAATTAATTCGTAGGTTAAAAACTTGATTGCAAAAAAGACTATTAATAGTATTCTAGCCCAACTCTTTCTCTCTATATATATATTTATATTTCTAAAGCAAGTATAAGGATAATCTGATTATTTGGTTCTTTCAATTAACGGCATAATTTTTAAAAAATATTTTTAAAATTTTAAGTGAATAAAATATAAAATTTTAAAAGTCAGTGGATATTTACAATTTTTTTTTAATATTTTAGCCATTATTATTTATAAGTTTCAAGATTTAGAGGCGTCGTAACTGGACCATTCTAAATAAGCTCGAGTTAAGTCGCGGTCCAAGTCAACCTAATTCGCACCCAGCTACGTGCTAAATAAAACGGCGGAGCACGTTTCCGACCCGGTCTCGAACCCAAGCTCAGCCCGACCCAAAACGCGACGGCGGTGATCTCACAGCGCGTGACCACACTTGGAAATCAAATCTCCGCCGCAGGATCGAACGGACGGCCGAGATCCCCCCGAGGAGGAGATTTTTTTTTTGTCTCGCGCCGCTGTCCAGAAGCTTCCCCCGCGGCCCCTCCGCACCCTCTCGGGCCGCGTCGCGGTTAGAGAGAGAGAGAGAGCGCGCACGAAAGGAGAAGGGGCTCGAAGTTCGGGGTATTTACGAGATTGCCCCTATCAATAGGTGCACGCGACGTAAAAAGGACGAGCCGGGGGAGGTGGGGCCCATCGTGGGGTGGTGGGGCCCGCCCGGGGTACCAAGTGGACACCGCAAGTTGGTGCTGGGTTCGTGGCAAGGCTTTCCTTATCAGGTAAAGGGCCCTGTTGTTGGTGGCCGAAGTACTGGTGGTGATGATTACGAAATAAACGATATTACCAAGTTTTTTTTTTTCTTTTTTTTT
>NW_017893098.1:0-1047 GCF_001540865.1 Ananas comosus | reverse complement strand
GATCATATACCCAACCTCATGACCCATACACCAAGTTCATGAATCATAAACCAAGTTCATGAACCATACCTTATGAACCCATGAACCATACACTAGGTTCATGAACCATGAACCATGAGCCAAGTTCATAAACCTCATCCATTAACCATATCCAAGTTCATGAACCATACACTATGAACCATAAACCATACACCATAATCCATAAACCGAGATCATATACCCAACCTCATGACCCATACACCAAGTTCATGAATCATAAACCAAGTTCATGAACCATACCTTATGAACCCATGAACCATACATCAAGTTCATAAATCTCATCCATGAACCATATCCAAGTTCATGAACCAAATCCCATACACCAAACCTCATGAACCATATACCAAATCCTATGAGCCATGCACCAAACTATATCCAAATCTCATGAACCACATGAACTATATCTTAACCTCATATACCCAAATCTCATGAACCAATACCCAAATCTCATGAACCAATACCCAAATCTCATGCCCAAAGTTCATCATGAACTTTTTCTTTACTCTAGTATATATAACTAGAGTAAAAATCGAATATCGACTACCCCTGATACATATACTTAGGGCTAAGTCAATTGCCTTAGCATATATAACTAAGGCAAATCATCTCCAAATCGACAGAATTCTAAATCATATATTTAGAATTCAGTCAAATGATATCAAGTTCATTCAAACTCTAACACATATACTTAGAGTTCATCCGACTAACCCTAATACATACCTTTAGGGTCTAGTCAACCTTTTACTCTAGCACATATACCTAGAGTGGAAGTCAAATCAAGCTCGACTAGTCCTAACCCATATACTTAGAGTCTAGTCAGCCTTTTGCTCTAGCACATCTACCTAGAGTGAAATCCATACCCGATTGAGCTCTAATACATATACTTAGAGCTCATGCAAATCAAATTCGACGAAGCCTAACATAATACCTCAGGGCTTAGTCAGATCTTCACTCTAGCACATATAACTAGAGTGAAAAATATATTAAACTCGGTTAATCCTGATACAT
>NW_017893097.1:0-1049 GCF_001540865.1 Ananas comosus | reverse complement strand
AAAAAATAACTTACTTGGCTTGTCTTTCCAATTACTTGAAGAATGATTCAATCATTGATCTTATGCCCAGTTACTTGAAGACAAATAGATCTTGATTATAATTTTCTTTCCTGCAATTACTTGAAGGCAAATAGAATATGCTCCCTCTTCCCAATTACTTGAAGAATGATTTAATCGTTGATCCAATGTCCAGTTACTTAAAGACGAATAAATCTTGATTATACTCTCATTTCCTGCAATAACTTGAAGACAAATAGAATATGCTCCAAATTGCTTGAAGATGAATAAATCTTTATTAGCCATATTTATTTGTGATGAGAGAGTGGAGAGGAACGAAAAATGAAAAATATGAGCGGGAATAAAGTGATGAGAGAGTGGAGAGGAACGAAAAATGAAAAATATGAGCGGGAATAAAAGTATGGGAAGGAAATGTGATGAGAGAGCGGAGAGGTCGAAAAATGAAAAATATGAGCGGGAATTAATGTAAAAAAGAAAAAATATTTTGAAATTAAATAGAAAAATAAAATCTGTTATCTTAAAAAGAAAAGATATTTTGAAATTCAGAAATTAATATATAAAAGAAAAATATTTTTAAATTATAGAAAAATAAAATCCGTTAGGAAATTTTTTTTAAAAATTAAATAGAAAAATAAAATCCTTTATCTTAAAAATAAAATATATTTGAAATTAAATAGATAATATCTAAAAAAGATATTTTAAAATAAAATNAAAATATATTTGAAATTAAATAGATAATATCTAAAAAAGATATTTTAAAATAAAATAGGAAAATATCTTTTATAGGATTTTCACACCTGTTATAGAAAAATTACTTTTGAAATTAAATAGAAAAATTTATTTTTTAGGATTTTCACACCAGTAATCTGTTATAGAGAACTTACGTATTCATTGCGGTTTCTATTTTCATTTTTATTCTTATATTTAAAATTTTTCTAAGGGAAAAAGAAAAATGGGCGCTAATTTTCCCGCCGAAAAATGGGTCTGTCGACAGACCCAAATTTGAATATACGTGCTTTTATATATATATA
>NW_017893096.1:0-1051 GCF_001540865.1 Ananas comosus | reverse complement strand
TGACGCGCGCCCAGCCGACATCGCCGGTGGTAACCCCGAAAGCTATCTCGGGGTAGACGGTGTTGAAGCCGCCGTCGGTGCAGACGACGTCCACGACGGGCACTCCCGGATAAGATGTCCCGGTTGGCCACACTTGAAACACTTGCCATCGCGCTGCGGGCAAGTCGACACGTTATGCTCTCCGCCACATATGACGCATCGAGGTTGTCTCCAATTCCTCGCCTGCTGTCGGGGATACCGAGGGGGTTTCTTAGTATTTGGCCAGCCCCCGGCACCGCCCGCCGTTCTTTTCTTGCCCTTGTCCTTCGACTCGGCAATAGCCTCTCGCTCTTCACGTACATGGGCGCTACCGTGCTCCGCCCACAAAGCTCGATCGAAGACCTCCGCAAAGGTCAACAACTTCAGAATTTGCACCTTTTCNTCATAAATCCGGGGTTGGAGTCCTCGCAAGAACCAATCCGCCCGGTCCCGATCATCGCGAACAACATCGGGAACGCAGTCAATAATGTGGGAGAACTCTTGCTCGTACTCCCCCACCGACCGATCACCCTGTCTCAACTTGCGGAACTTGTCTTGTAGCTTCCGCTTCACCGTGTCGGGGAAATAGTTCGCGAATACCGCTCTCTTGAATTCCTCCCAAAGCATAAGCGGAAGATCGGTAGGTCGATCCCGCTTCACTCGCTTCCACCACACCTTTGCCGCTTTCTCAAGACAGTGTGTGGCAAGGTACACTTTGTCCTTCTCCGAGGTATTGAGATCCTCGAAGAGCGTCTCCATTGAGTCGATCCATGACTCCACGACCGCTGGCTCCACCAAACCGCCCTCGAAGGTAGGTGGGTCGAACTTCTTGAACTGAATGAGAGCCGCCAACGTGCGCTCTCGCTCTGCTTCTACCGCCGCGCTATCGAGATTTGAGGTTCCCGATCCGGCCGGCACTACCGTGACTGGAAGAGCCGCCGCTGCCACCGCACCCTCAACGACACTCGGCACCACCACAGGGGGCACGACATGCTCGACACCCGCCTGGGCTGCCGCCGCCTGCTGGCGCTCA
>NW_017893095.1:0-1052 GCF_001540865.1 Ananas comosus | reverse complement strand
AGAGAATTATATAATAATTGTTAATATAATTTAAAATTTATTCGTGAAAATTTCAAAATATATATAATGAAAAAATACAAACATTAAGAAATAAATCAATGGTAAAAAAAAAAAATAAATATATAAAAATCAAATAAATTTAGAATAAATATATATTTAATTTCAGTTGTAAATATATATGTAAAATATATATATAGATATAATAATTAACTATATAAAATATAAAAATATAAATTATTCTGATAATATATATTATTATATATATAATTATATATATATATAGAATCTATTAATAAATATTAAATAATACTATTCAAATTATGATATGTATAAATAGTTAAATTTTAAAATTTTAAAAAAATTATAATTATAAGTCAAAATAATTATAGTATAAATAATGTATTAAGCATCAAATCACATGAAACCATAAATATTGAAGAAGCATATTTGTTATAAAAATAAAGAAAATAACTAAAATACAAAATATTATCCTACTATATTTCATCAAATAATAATCTCATTACAGATAGTTATAATTATTTTTTTACTTCGCTGAGGATTGCGAAGTAAAATATACTTCGCATAAGCAGCAGAAGTAATAGAGACTAAACTAGCCATAATAGTTATAAATCCTAAAATATATAAAGTTGAATAAAATTTAAATCCTACAATACATTCGAAATAATTATTACAGATGGAGGGAGTAATTGCCATTTTGACAAATACAATGGCCCCATATAAGTGGCCCCATATAAGTAACTGTTTAAGGACAAAATCAAATCCGCTGTGCCCGTAAAACTCGCCATCTGAAAAAGATAAAAACAAAAAAAATTTATTAATGGATTATTTACACGCCTCCTGTCAATTTATATTTTGGGCCGAATAAAACCAAGTTTTGACCCGGCCTATAAATTGGGATCCAAAACTGAGTGTAATGTGGGCTGTGTTAGGCCATCCACACAGCCCGGTACAGCCCAGCATAGCCCCAGACTAGCACGGCACAGGCCTTCTGGACTGGATCTTAATTTTATTTATTTATTTATTTATTATAT
>NW_017893094.1:0-1052 GCF_001540865.1 Ananas comosus | reverse complement strand
GAGTGCGTCTACTATACTTTCGAAAGTACTGGGACCTCCGTGCTTGTAAATTGTTTTCGATGATAGGACATCCAATTCGACGATCGGCTCCGTTAGATATAATCTACCCTATTGGAACTATCTAAAACCAAATTTTATAATTTTTTGACATCATTTACTAAGCAATCAAAATGTCCCAAAAATGACTATTTTAATGGTCGATGCGGCACGTTTTTAAGTTCAACAGTGTAGAAGTATCCAAATTACATAAAAATTTAATAAAAAATTCTACTTAATGTCAATAGCAAGATCAATACTTCCGATTTGAAATTTGAGTTCTTTATCATTATGTTTTATGAGATTTTTATTTTCAGCCGTTTATTTTGAGGTTACTCGTTCACTAGGCAAACGAAGTCAAAAAATTATGAAATTTGGTTTCTAGATAGTTCCAATAGCGTAGATCATATCTAATGGAACCGTCGCCGAATAGGATGTCCCATCATCGAAAACAACTTACAAGTACGAAGGCCCCCGTACTTTCGAAAGCATATGAGCCTAGCTCTATATATATATATATATATAGAATCCGGCTGTGATATCATCGATAGCACCAAGCACTTTGTGCTATCAAGTTTTTCGCCGTTAGATTTAACTCTTTGACTATTTTTATCTGTTAGATTATACTATTCAACCAACAACTCCCTCATTCTTAGAGTCCCGCATCATCTTAACGGTACATCTCTTCATCCAAGGGCCAAAAACCTAATAGCACCAACAACTTGGTGCTATTGATAGCATTCTAGCCTATATATATATATATATATGTTGTAGAATTAGGCTAAAATACTATTAATAGCACCAAATCTTAATGCTATTAGTTTTTTGGTATTTGAATGAAGGGATGTGCGGTTAGGATGATAGTGAACCTCTAAGATTTAGTAGATGGTTAGTTGAATAGTATGATTTAAGAGGTGAAAATGGTTAAAGGGGTAGACTTAACGATGAAAAACTTAATAGCACAAAATGCTTTGTGCTGTTGATAGTATTATAGTCGAACTATATATATATATATA
>NW_017893093.1:0-1055 GCF_001540865.1 Ananas comosus | reverse complement strand
CACACACACACAAGGGTAGAGAGAGAAACTCCCCTCCCTCTCTCTAGATTGCTCCTTTCTCTCTCTAGATCTCTCTCCAAAACTTTGGTTTTGGTGGAGGAGTTTGAGAACGCGTGGGGAGCAGCCGATCGAGCCCTCAAGCGCTTGGTTGGGCGGCGTGTTTCCGACTTGAGATTCGTATTTTGTTAAAAGCTTAGGATTTGTGTTAAATCCTTTGTGAATGGTATTCTTGGAATCCCTAGGCTATTCTAAGCTAGTCTAGCATGTTGCTCCATGTGATTTGAGGTATTGGGGTATATGTGAGAAGCTAGGGTTAGAGTTGGGGGTTTTTGGGGTTTTAGGGTTTTGATCTAATGTAACCCTATGGCTCTCTAATTGAAGGTTAGAGAAGAGCCCCAGACAACTCTAGGTTGCGGATTGACGTGCGTTCGGTGATCGATTTCGAGTTCGAGCTGAACCGGACAACGCGTGCCGCGGGAGCCCGATTGCAAGTGTCGACAAGCAATCGAAAAGCGTTGCTAGGTGGGTTGTGCTTCACCGAAGCGATTAAGTCGCTTCCATGCCAAAGTGAAGTATAGTTTATTGTTGAGGCATATATGTGTAGTGGTAGGTTGTATATGATAATATGAATGTATGAATCATATTATGCTAGTTGATGTTACCTACCATTGGAATATACTAGATGATATATGCATGTTGACATATCGTGAATATATGCTAGATTCATATGAAACTGAACATGGGTCGATAACTCTAGGTTGATTAGAGAACTCGACAGTTGGAAAACAAGAGCATATAAACTACAATCCTAGGTGTGGACAACTAGGATGACAGATAGATTGAGTGGCATTGAACCTAGTGTCATTGAACATAGGTTGAACAAGTAAACCTAGAGTCGAGATTTAGGTGGAAATGACATAGAACCTAGCGTGCTTGAATCTAGGTTATGACATGTAGTGACACCTAGCGTGGTTGAACCTAGGTTGTGGATTATAGTGGTAATAGGACCACTATGATGTTCATGGGTCGAACCTAGATAGGTCGACAGTATAGGG
>NW_017893092.1:0-1066 GCF_001540865.1 Ananas comosus | reverse complement strand
ACCACCGACACTTAGGCGGCACAAGCTGGACTACAAATTTGTAGGGCCTAGAACATGTTGGAAACAATGACATTGAACCGGGAATGGATAATCACTACTAGATAGGCTTAGTAGTTGGATTACTTTGACATGCTCATGACATAGCATTGGGATATATAGCATACTTGCCTATTTCATTCATTGCATCATAGTATACTTGGTTGCTTGATAGAGCTTATTCTTTATGTATGACATATTGGATCGTAGCACTTACTTGTTGCCATTGGACGTACTTGCTTATAATAGAGTAGATGTACATCCTACTTACATCATGTTTACTTGAGATATAGTGCCTTAGCATTCCATTATGCTTTCTTATTGCAGTTATCTTTATTATTATTGCTTATAGTACTTACCCTTTTCTTTTGGGGCCTAGTGGTTGTGAGATATGGATCTCGAGGATCTAAAAGGTGAAAAACACCTAGAGGGGGGTGAATAGGTGTAAACGGTAAAAAAAAATAAACTCGATGCGAATATAAAGTAAATGCGGAAAATAAAATAAGCACACCGAGAAATAACGTGGGAAAACTCTAAATCGGAGAGAAAAAATCCACGGGACCGATCACACAAAGAAATCCACTAAGAAAATATGAGTATAAGTGATTTAGCAAAAATACAAGACTCAAAATACCGAATCCTAGTTGTGGAGTATCTTTGCTAGTCCACAATCGCTTGGAATCCTCCAACTGATCATACTGCAAGTCCTTGCAGCCATACACGCCTCGATTCCACGAAACGCCCACCGAATCCACGGTTTCCACGCGAGATCCACGCGCTAACGCTCCATCCGAAGCTCGTAGAAATTCAACAATTTGTGGTGATTTAAGATCTTTGAAAGCACATATAATATGAGGAGAAACCCAAATTAAAACATCACCAATTTGATCCTTAACGAAAATTTGAATCAAAATCAAAGAATCAAATTGGCGATCTAATGCTTGATGTTTAAAAACATAGAACAAAACTCCGAATCAAGCTGTTAGGGTTTCTAAAATGTTATCTCACTCAACTCCTCTCAAATAGAGAT
>NW_017893091.1:0-1068 GCF_001540865.1 Ananas comosus | reverse complement strand
ATTCTTTTACCTGCTAAATATTAAAATTACATTTTTACCCTCTATTAATCAACGGTTAAGATCTTTTTTATTTTTTTTTTTTAAAAGTATGGAATCATTTCTCATAAAATTATATAAACACACCGTTCTCTAACAGCTTAAGCTTTTAGAATACAACGGTTGTTTCACACTCGTCCTCTTCTTCCCGCTGAGGGAGTCAAAAATGGCTTTGGACCCACGCTGCTTGCTGGATCTCCGACTTCGCCCACCTCGCACACCCTAGTACCCTACACTTCCTCCTTCCCTCTTTTTATGCGGTTACGTAATCTTGGTCGCTTGTTTATTATTAGATTATACAGTTCGAGTTTGTATGTTTCCATCTTTTTTTTTTTTTGCTTGTCAAAATGCGTCGCAAGTGTAATGCGTCACTCTATTCTCTTCACAAGTACACTCTTACAATTAAAATTCTGATGCCCCAGAAAGAAAGAAACCTCCAAATGCATTTCATGTGGAGTGTTGTAGAGGTTTCAAATCTCGTGAAGCTTCATGCACCAGGAAATTAACCGAGAACCTCATTTCTTTTGGCACCTGTCTTTCTTTTTTCCGATCTTTTCCTAGTATCAGTGCCACCATCCTCCAGCCTGAATTTATAGACATGTAATTCCCATAAATAACAAAGTTTAGTTAAAAGGTGGGTGCAGAAACACTTAAACATGTATTTTTTCTCTATCTATAGCTTGTATACCCCCTATTCGTAAGGTAGCGTTTGGTTCGGGAATAAGGGGGAGAATAAGCCCTTGTTCCCCCTTTTGTTCCTAAACGCAGCGTTTGGTATCCGAGAACAGTAGTTCCCGGATTTCTAGAACTAGCTGGTATATGGCTGGAACTGGCTGGAACTGATGTTCCACATTTTTCCTGGAACAAGTTTGTTCCTAGATGAGAACAAGATTAATTAAAGTCTAAATTTAAATTTTAATGATAGTAAATTATTAATTAATCTAATTAATATATTTAAATCAGTATCTATTGCTTAAATAATAATTAATTAATTAATCAATTAATTAATTAAAATTAATTATTTATAATTAG
>NW_017893090.1:0-1069 GCF_001540865.1 Ananas comosus | reverse complement strand
TCTTTACGCCGTTAAACGAGAAAACGCCTCATATCGACCATTAAAATTACAAAATTTGAAACTCTTTGATCATTAGGCAAATGATGTCGAAAAGATTTGAAATTTGATTTCTAAACACTTCAAGTGGTATAGATCAAGTTCAACGGTGCCGATCGTCGATTTGGAGGTTTTATTATCGAAATCAAATGGGTGGCAACGGAGCCCGTTTGCTATCGATAGTATTCTAGCTCAACTCTATATATATATATATATATACACTACCTCACATCGTACTGAAATGTAAAGTAGAGTAAGTTGCAGGACTAAACTGAAAAAAAATAAAAATAAAAAAGAGCATTGGGCCAAGTGATCTGTGAAGAGCTTGGGCTTGGTCCTATAGCATGGGTTCCGTTGCATCCCCGCTCCGATCCGCCCGATCTGCATGGCCGGATCCCGTTGGCGCTCTTCTCAATCTCCATCTTTAGTCTGAACCACTTGTTCAAACCATTACTCCCCTCTACTCTTTCTATAGTACAGACAATAGAATAGCTACTTCGTCTACTAATCCTTTTACTACCGGTACGCCCCTCCCTTTTATTATTCTTCAGGTTGTTACAAATACAAACTACTATCACACAACACTACAAGAAGACTCAGAGATTCTGATCCAGCGTCTCTTCCTGCTTCCTCGACGGCGCCGGATCTCGACGACCTCGCGGCCGTGCATATAAACAGGTCGACCAATGTAAGAATGTCCAAAAGTGATGCTACATGCACGCCGCCGCACCAATTCAAGTTTCTTCCAAGGCGGCCTATCTGCAAGAATGTCTAGCGGAAGAATTGGAGAGATGAACCCGACCAAAATATATTTTATCAAACGCTTGGCATAAACGTTGGTACATACACGGCCACACTTTATTTGCTGACGCTTTCAAATGAAAAATATATATATATATATATATATATATATAGAGAGAGAGAGAGAGAGAGAGAGAGAGAGCTAGGCTACTATACTATCTATAGTACCGAGCTCCGGTACTATAGTGTTGGTTTTCGATCTTAGGGCGTTCAAATCAACGATCCACACCGT
>NW_017893089.1:0-1071 GCF_001540865.1 Ananas comosus | reverse complement strand
GCCCTCGGCTCGCGCGCCTGATGCGCCTGAGGGCGTGAGCATTTTGGTGACTCCGGCGGTGGCGCATCCCCTGCCGGCTAGTGTCCCTCTGGCGGATTCGGGTTCTATGATACTCGATGCGGCAGCCGGGGAAGTGGGACAGGAACGCGAGGCGTTCAAGGAGAGTGGAGTGAAGAAACGGTCTGGTAGTGGTTCGGGGAGATAGTCTAGTTCTAAAAAGGCTCCGAAGTACCAAAAGCGGCGGTCCATTAGACAAGGACCTATGCGGTGCGTGATCTGCGGTGGAGGACATCGCGCGAGGAATTGTAGGAATCGGGCAGGGCGGTGCTTCAAGTGTGGTCGGGCGGGACATATGGCCCGTCAGTGCGCGGAAGGAGTGCCACCTGCCCCGTCAGTTGCATCTGCCTCAGAGATTCAGCGACAGTTTGGTGGAGTCCCGTCTGCTACCGCCGTATCTGCGGGGTGTGTGATTTGTGGAGGATCCCACCAGGCGCGGCGGTGTGCGCTGCGAAAGGGAAGGTGCTTTCGTTGCGGGCAGTCTGGCCACTTGAGACATGGTTGCCCCTTGGGTGATGGACGACTCCCGCCGGCAGCGACGACTTTCACCTCTCCGGGTCAGATAGTGGATGTGCAGCTTGTGGCACGGTCTGGAGAGTTGGGGTGGTCGAGCAGCCGGAGGACTTTCAGGGAGCGCCAAGCGGCCCTGGATACGCGGCTCAAGTCGAGGAACCTGCTGCTGTTGGTGATGTCACCGTAGGTATGATTTAATTAAGCAATCATACATTCTAGCAAGAAGCAGTTTAAGCAATTGCATGCATTGCTTTGTGGTCTTTTACTACTATTTACATGTTCGTATAGTAGAAACCAGGACGCAGGTCAGTGTAGCTACCATCATAAGTCATGGTGGTATGTCGCCTACCTAAAGAAATTGGTGATTGGTCGGTGCCGGCAAGTTGCTGGTGACGAACCGAGAGCAAGACTCCCTTTGGGGGATCTGCGCGTTGTAGCGTGAGGCAGGGCGCACCTAGCCGTACGTTGCTTGTAAGCAGTCGGCAAGGGTGTGGTAGAAAG
>NW_017893088.1:0-1073 GCF_001540865.1 Ananas comosus | reverse complement strand
TGTTCATCATCCTCTCCATTGCTCTGCTTTGATCAATACCTGTTCTTCTTATGATCTCCCCCTTTTTGTCAAAAATTGCCAAAAGCAAGTACCAAAAATAGAGAGAGTACCAATAATGTTAGTGCATGAATAAGATAAATTCACATAGACTTTCAAAAGAACCAGAAATGAGCACTTTGAAGAACAGTGGCCTCTTCGGATTGTTGCAGCTCCTTCCAAAAGCCATTAACCCTTTTATTTTCTTTTCCTTTTCATTTTCCATATAAATCGTCGAGAACAAACGTGTCCTGTAACAGGTTTTAAGAAAGAGAAATGAGAAGTTTTGATAAATTTTGGAGAAAGATCGAAAACCTGTAATCGATTTTAAAACTGTGGCTACCAATACACTTTGCCGGATTTCGAAAATTTTGAATTTTAAAAACCTTTTAAACTTAAATTAATTTCATACGAATTAAGGACTTTACTCCAAAAATCATTATAATGAAGGTAAAATATTATAAGATTTCAAAATACATCGAAACATCAAAAATTTTGTAATAAAAAATGACCTCGTGTTTCAAAATCATCAAGATGTAACGGTTCACGAAAAATGATTTTTAGAAATTCGGCAAAATTGACACCAATTTGTCGCAATCTGTTCAAAATAGAGATTTAACTAATACGATACCGGGGGTGGCTCTTTGAGCATCTTTTTCAAACTAACACCTTATACCTTTGAAAATTCTAAAAGATTCAATATATTTTTTTCTCAACCTTTTCGGTTATTCAACTCAATCTTCATGTGGTAGTTTCACACACTTGCCGGACGACCGGGGTGGTAGCTCTTTCCTATATGTGGTGGTAGTTTTCACACTACTTTTGGATGTAACTCTTTCCACATCTTTTAAACATAGGAGTTTCCCCTTTTTTTTAAAAAAAAATCAAAAACTCTCCCTTAATTAGACAATCTCACAATTGAAAGTAATTTTGTCACGTCCCGCTATCGCCAATTTGGTCGATCCGGGCGCGTACACAGACGCCGAACGAACAGCACCTCCTCTGTTCGCCCAAGGCTCAACAACAACGAATACATA
>NW_017893087.1:0-1075 GCF_001540865.1 Ananas comosus | reverse complement strand
CTGCTGTCGGGGATACCGAGGGGGTTTCTTAGCATTTGGCCGGCCCCCGGCACCGCCCGCCGTTCTTTTCTTGCCCTTGTCTTTAAACTCGGCCATAGCTTCTCGTTCCTCGCGTACGTGGGCGCTACCGTGCTCCACCCACAAAGCTTTATCAAAGACCTCCGCAAAGGTCGACAGCTTTAAGATTTTCACCTTTTCATATATTCTGGGCTGGAGTCCTCGCAAGAACCAATCCGCCCGGTCCCGATCATCACGAACAACATCGGGAACACAGTCTATGATGTGTGAGAACTCTTGCTCGTATTCTCCCACCGACCGATCGCCCTGTCTCAACTTGCGGAACTTTTCTTGTAGCTTTCGCTTTACCGTGTCGGGGAAGTAGTTCGCGAATACCGCTCTCTTGAACTCCTCCCAAAGCATAAGCGGGAGATCGGTAGGTCGATCCCGCTTAACTCGCTTCCACCACACCATCGCCGCCTTCCCTAGACAATGGGTGACGAGGTACACTTTGTCTTTCTCCGAGGTATTTAGGTCCTCGAAGAGCGTCTCCATTGAGTCGATCCACGACTCCACAACCGCCGGCTCCACCAAACCGCCCTCGAAGGTAGGTGGGTCGAACTTCTTGAACTGAATGAGAGCCGCCAACGTGCGCTCTTGCTCCGCCTCTACCGTCGCACTATCGGAGTTTGAGGTTCCCGATCTGGCCGGTACTAGCGTGACTGGCGCAGCCGCTGCTGCCGCCGCTCCCTCGACTGCCCTCGGCACCTTCGCAGGGGGCACAGGTGGCTCCACGCCCACTTGGGCCGCCGCCTGCTGACGCTCCAAGGCCTCCTGGAGCCGTTGAATCTGCTCCCCTTGGCGTTGGACAAACTCCGCTTGTTGCCGCACTACGCCAATAAGCGCGGCCATTTGCTCTCTAAGCTCTCCGTCGCCACTCGCTCCGGATCGCTCGGGCTTCGCACTCTGCTCCTCTGGCATCGACCTTGTTTGTGATCGACGTCGAGGTGCCATTGCTTCCTGAAAAGAAGCAACTCACATTAGTCACTTGACCAACATTACTTGACCATACCCAATT
>NW_017893086.1:0-1078 GCF_001540865.1 Ananas comosus | reverse complement strand
AGGTGTTGCAACAATTGCAAAAACACCCCTCCACGAAACAGCCCCAATCTGCACTGTGTACCGGTACACGGGTTTGTATACCGGTACACAACCCACGAAAACGCAAACCCGAGCCTCGGGTTTGGCCGAAAAGCTGCCTGTGTACCGGTACGCGGGCCCGTACCGGTACAGCCATCAACCCCGTACCGGTACAGCAAGCGAACCCGTACCGGTACACGGCCTGCTGAAGGCTATCCGAGAGCTGACCAAAAATTCAAATTTTTGGATTTTGATGCAAGGTTTTAAACTACAATTCTCGGGACTCGAACCATAGGTCGGAACACAGTCAACGACCTACCAGAAAGTCTGGAAAAGTTCAGAACACACTCAATCACTCGAACTCCACAATTTGCAAGGTCTAGTGCGTTACATTCACCCCTCCTAAAAAGGAGTTTCGTCCGCGAAACTCGTCATACCTCAAGGCTCCATCTGACAAAGATGGGGATAGCACTCCTGCAGCGCACTCTCTAGCTCCCACGTGGCCTCGCGCTCCACGTGGTTCATCCAAAGAACCTTCACATACGGAATATCCCGATTCCGCAGCTTTTTCACCTCGCGAGCCAAAATCTTCACGGGTTGCTCCTCGAAGCTCAGATCCTCGCGCAGCTCCACTGGTATAGTTCCCAAAACATGAGCTGGATCATGAATGTACCTCCGAAGGACCGATACATGAAAGACGTTGTGCACGCCCGATAGGTTCGGCGGTAGAGCAAGTCGATACGCTACCGGACCTACACGCTCCAAGATCTCATACGGTCCAATAAACCTGGGGCTCAGCTTTCCCCGAATCCCGAATCTCTTGATTCCTCTAGTTGGCGAGACCTTCAAGAAGACATGGTCTCCCACTTGGAACTCCCAAGTCTCGCCGCCGTCGATCAGCGTAGCTCCTCTGTCAACTCTGCGCCGTCAAAAGTCCCTCCCGAGCAATTCGAACCTTGTCCTCAGCTTCCTGGAGCAAATCAGGGCCTAAAACCAATCTCTCGCCGACTTCACTCCAATGAAGTGGCGATCTACACTTCCGTCCATAAAGTGCTTCGAA
>NW_017893085.1:0-1080 GCF_001540865.1 Ananas comosus | reverse complement strand
GAAATGTGGATTGATTCCATAGAAACGCTTTTCGAGGATTTGTACACGTTGGAGCGGGACAAAGTAAACCTAGCCGTGCACTATCTGAAACAATCGGCGAAGGTGTGGTGGAAAGGCGTCAAGCAAGATCGATCACCTGGTCTCCCTCCTATGACGTGGGAAGAGTTTCGGGGGTTGTTATTCTTGGCTTACTTCCCCGACAGTGAAAAGCGAAAGCTTAAGGAAAGGTTCCAAAAGCTGCGGCAAGGAGATCGCTCAGTCAGGCAGTACGAACGGGAATTTTCCCGTATCGTGCATTGTGTCCCGAACGTGGTACGGGATGACAAGGACAAGGCTGACTGCTTTGTGCGTGGACTGCGGTCGGGCCTTTACAAGGCTGTACTTGTACACAAGTTGCAGACTTTTGCCGAGGTCCTGGATCGGGCCTTGTGGATAGAGCAAGGCGAGGCATCTCTGCGGGAGGAGCACGAGGCATATTACAAGGAAAAGGAGAAAGGACGGCCGGTGAGTGGGCATGACTGTCAGACAAGTTCCCAACGGACCTCTGCGAGTTCGCGCTCTCGATCCCGAGCTCCGGGGACTTACCACGTTAGGTCCTCTGCGAAATGTGTTATTTGTGGAGGCCCTCACTATCCACAGCAGTGTGATCAGCGAGAGGGCAAGTGCTTCAAGTGTGGGCTGCCGGGTCATACGCGGGACGAGTGTCCCCAAGGTGATAGCCGGGCCTTGACGCTAGTGACGTCCTATTCCCCTCTGGCACAACCTGCAGGTGTGCCACCTGCGGCATGGTCGGGAGAGAAGCCATTAAGGACGATGCAACCGGAGGGTTCGCGGAGGGTGCCTAGTGGCCATGGACATGCGACCCGAGTTGCGATGCCTGCCGTTGCGGACGACGTTGTAGCAGGTATGCGTTAATTGAGCAAGCATGTATTTTTGCATAATCTCGAGTTGATGCATAGCATGCATTGCATTTGTCATGTGGTCAATTACTACTATTTATACATTGCATAGTAGGGACCGTGGGGACGGGTAGAGGTAGACACCCGAGCATGCTTATGCAGTGAGAGTGTGGCGCCTGCT
>NW_017893084.1:0-1082 GCF_001540865.1 Ananas comosus | reverse complement strand
AGTCCTCGCAAGAACCAATCCGCCCGGTCCCGATCATCACGAACAACATCGGGAACACAGTCTATAATGTGAGAGAATTCTTGCTCATACTCTCCCACCGATCGATCGCCCTGTCTCAACTTGCGAAACTTCTCTTGTAGCCTCCGCTTCACTGTGTCGGGGAAGTAGTTCGCGAACACCGCTCTCTTGAACTCTTCCCAAAGCATAAGCAGAAGATTGGTAGGACGATCCCGCTTCACTCGCTTCCACCACACCTTTGCCGCTTTCTCAAGACAATGGGTGGCGAAGTACACTCTGTCTTTCTCCGAGGTATTTAGGTCCTCGAAGAGCGTCTCCATCGAGTCGATCCACGACTCCACAACCGCTGGCTCCACCAAACTGCCCTCGAAGGTAGGTCGGTCGAATTTCTTGAACTGAATGAGAGCCGCCAAAGTGTGCTCTCGCTTCCGCATCGACTGCCGCGCTATCGGGATTCGAAGTTCCCGACCCGGCCGGTACTACCGTAACTGGAACAGCCGCTGCTGCCGCCGCTCCCTCAANAAAAACACTCGGCACTACCACAGGGGGCGCAACATGCTCGACACCCGCCTGGGCCGCCGCCGCCTGCTGGCGCTCCAAGGTCTCCTGGAGCCGCTGAATCTGTTCCCCTTGGCGTTGAACAGACTCCGCTTGCTGCCGCACTACTCCAATAAGAGTGGCCATTTGTTCCCTAAGCTCTCCGTCGCCACTTGCTCCGGATTGCTCGGGTGCCGCATTCGTTTTCTCCGGCATCGACCTTGCCTGTGATCGACGTCGAGGTGCCATTGCTTCCTGAAAAGAAGCAACTCGCATTAGTAACCTGACCAACATTACTTGACAACACCCAATCTGGCGAAAGCAAACATGCATCTGTTCTTGCCCCAAGCATCATGTCGTCGGCTGCCCGACAAAAAACAAGGAGTGGGAAACAAATGAAAATTAAACTTAATCTCTAGTCACATTAGAGACGTCCCGTCTTGACCCAATCACATGCTTTCGCTAACTTTGATCCCACGTCACTCACGTTTCCTAGATCCTTAAGGCCTTCCAATCCTATAGGTCTC
>NW_017893083.1:0-1086 GCF_001540865.1 Ananas comosus | reverse complement strand
CACCCGCTGCCACTAAATACAATTTACATGTGACATGGCAGCAAAGACCTTAACTCACTCCAAAACGATTATCGTCGGATAATCGTTCCGAACCGAGTTCCCGGAAGTGTCTATTTCGACACCGAAACCCACCGTCGCTCACCCATCATTTCCGAACCCTCGAAATGACACGGGTGACCAGCCAACTAGGCTCAGCGACACAATAAATCATCCCGAGACACCGTCGGAATATTTCCAAACCGAAATCGCGTTCCGTCGGCGGATTTTGCCGACAAACGCACCGGAATGCCCCTTTTCGATCTTCGCAAAGGTCCGGGGCCTTGGACAATCAGTCCAGAGGTCACCCACAACTCATCCATGCTGCCAACAGCAGCCGCGACGAACAAGGTTGCATAAAAGCCCGTCCGAATACCCGAAATCGCATTATTTCATGCGATTTCGGCGCTTTTATAGTTCGTCTGCACAAACCAGAGGTGAAACAGCGAAGCCGAGACACCCGCTGACAGGTCTCGGCGTGCCGGAAACTGTGCTCACCTTTCGGAGCAATTCCGGCCACAGAGGAAAGCGCACGAGCAATTCGAAACTCTGCGAGACTACGCGCACAGCGCAAAGATTGCGATTAACTCGCTAACCAGGGCATCATTGCCGCTGTCGGAGGTGAGCACGATGTTCAGCACGAACCCTAGATCATCGTGCTCACTTCCCGGGGTGTCGGGGAGTCATTGGATCACCGGAAGGGTGGCCGGAAAGCTAAACTACTGTGCTGGAACACAAAACGGCCTTACCGGATCCGAGGAGGGCTAGGGTTGGTCGCCGGTGACCGGGAGGCGGGCGGCCCGGCCAGGGAGGGGTGCGGCCGGTCGATGGGGTTCGGGGCACCTGCTGGCCGGCGGCGGGAGGTGGCCGGTGGCGCGGCGGCGCAGCTCAAAGCCGCCGAGTTCCTCTCGGGTTCGAGCTTCCCGGCGGCGCGGCGACGGCCGGAGGAGGTCGGGGCGGCAAGGATCCGGTGCCGGAGGCCGAGGGGAAGGTGGTGCACCCCTCGGTGGGCAGTGGCGGCGCTTGGGAGCCGAGCGGGCCCGACCTCGG
>NW_017893082.1:0-1087 GCF_001540865.1 Ananas comosus | reverse complement strand
TGTCCCACAAATATCACAAGAAGAACCTCAATTGAGGTTCTTCTTGTTTTCGCCATTTTTTATCAGGCACAAAGAGTGACCTTAAAAGTTTCCTTTCAAATAAATTGACCTGAATAATTCTCAGTAAACGCTGAACACTCCATCCTTCTTGTGCCATGTGTTTAGCGAAGTTCACCAGCAAATAGGCAATTAATGCAATCCATATTTGCGTTTGTATCGCATTGCGGCTTCGACCTAGAAATGACTTCAGTTTTAAATTCTGCTTGATGGCTTTAAAGAATAACTCAATCTTCCAGCGGTCTTTATAAATTGCAGCAATGGTGGATGCTGCCAGATGAAAGTTGTTGCTCAGAAATTCGAATGTTCTTTTCTTATCTGTATCATAAAACTCTATACGTCTTAATAATTCAGGTGCGCCTCTTTTCTTGGCATGCGCACTGCTCAATTCAATACATTCATCCGCAATAATCCCTTTAGTCTCTAATACGCTGCGGCTTGATTTAACTTGATAAACTGTCTTTGGGCGTAGCCGGGTTACAAAGCTGACGTTCTGAAGTGTCAACTGAGCAAACCATTGATAATCAACATATCCTTTATCAAAGACGATAATGCTGCCAGCAGGAAATTTAAATGCTCTGCCTTGCACCATATCATTTTCAATACCATCCCCAAGCGCTACAAATTCAGGAATGGTATTGCTGTGATTTAAGCCAACACTGAGTTTAATACTGGCTTTGGATTCATGCACTTTTGCCCATGCGCACAATGACAGTGAAAGATCAATATGACTGGCATCTAGTGAATACAGCGGATTTTTGAATCTAAATTTATGTGCAGTTTTAGAGTTTTCACAGCGCTGAAGCAGCTGTGTGAACAATTGCTGATACAGGCTGGCGGGCTGTTCTTCGTTGAGTCTTGCTAAGGTGCTTCGCGCAATTCTCTTCGCGCCAAGATGATAGAGCTTTTCCTGCTGGGATTCGAGATTGGATTGAATGTCTCTTAAGCTTTGCCGACAAGAAAGTTGGGACATCAATATGGCAACAAACTGATCCCAGCGGGTGGCTGATCTTAATTTTTGCCCAGAGTG
>NW_017893081.1:0-1089 GCF_001540865.1 Ananas comosus | reverse complement strand
AAGGCACAAAATCCAGGATCCTATCATCAGAATAAATGTCCCAACACCAACACCGACTAGGAATACTACCCAGTCATACTGTCCCAAGTCTTCCTTCCAAACTTCTACTGGATCTGTAATAGCCACTTGAAAAAAAGATGCAACGGCATACAACAGGAGAGAGTAAAAATGGTTGCGTTTTACTGCATTTGAATCCACTGGGTCACCGTCGTTAAAGCAGGTGCGTACTAAACCAGCGGTGACGATTGCCGAGCACACGTGTGCCATCAACTCACTAAAATAGCGTCCTTTCTCAGAAACCCCCAACAAAAAAAAGGAAGTACTATAGAAATATGAATGGATGAAACGACGTAAGTAACAATGCACAACAGTAAGAGATGGATCTTGAAGTCGGAGTGTGTAGCAGGAGCATGCTGAAACTCCATTACATAAGCTATAACAAAAGGGAGAAGCTTCAATATTCAAACAGTAATATCCCAAAAACCAAGAACTACATCCGTGCACACAACAGACCAGGTAAAAAAGTTTCGCAAACAGATTGAAAAACAAGCATCCCCAATTAAGAACAGCGAACATCAGCAATAGCAACAGCACAAGTAAAACCATAGCAATATAAAGCAAAAATAAGAAATCTATAAGGATTGTCACCATTCCAACTTCAGGGATATCGAAATAACGTCACATTTGATTTTTAGGTTAGATTTGAGCCAACCAATTATCTTATTCTTTTCTATCACTACTTCCGCACAAATAAAACCATAGCAATATAAAGCAAAAATAAGAAATCTATAAGAATTAACAATCAATCTCACCATCCCAACTCCAGAGATATCGAAATAATATCACATTTGATTTTCAAGTTAGATTTGAGCCAACCAATTATCTTATTGTTTTCTATCACTACTTCCACACAAGTAAAACCATAGCAATATAAAGCACAAATAAGAAATCTATAAGCATTAACAATCAATCTCACCATTCTAACTCCAGTGATATCGAAATACCATCACATTTGATTTTCAAGTTAGATTTGAGCCAACCAATTATCTTATTATTTTCTATCACTACTTCCGCACAAGTAAAACCATA
>NW_017893080.1:0-1092 GCF_001540865.1 Ananas comosus | reverse complement strand
AAAATTTGGCGATGTCGATAACGATGCAACCACTGTTGATAAAAGAAATGAAGCAATTGAACTTGGAAGTTGTAGCTCCTGATACGCCTTGGAGACTTATGTCATTCGTGGTGCAGCCTACCCTGATCGATCGAATTAAAGAAAAGCAAACTCAAGATGAATTCCTGCAAAAGATTCGAGCAAAGATCACTGCTGATCAGGATGGTAGTGAGTTTCGAGTGGATAATCAGGGACTGTTAAGATTTTGTGATAGGCTTTGTGTGCCAGCAGATCCAGACATTAAAGAAGAAATTTTAAAAGAAGCACATCAGGCACCGTATACTGTACACCCGGGGAGTACGAAAATGTATAAAGATTTGAAGTTGACCTACTGGTGGCCTGGAATAAAAAGGGAAGTTGCAGACTTCGTAACTAAGTGCTTAACCTGTCAGCAGGTTAAAGCTGAACATCGACTTCCTGTGGGAAAACTTCAGAGCTTACCCATACCAGTGTGGAAGTGGGAAAGAATCACTATGGATTTCATTGTTGGATTACCTCGCTCGCAGGCAGGACATGACGCGATTTGGGTAATTGTGGATAGATTAACCAAATCTGCCCACTTTATTCCAATTCATACAGTGTGGTCGGGGGAAAGACTCGCACAAGTGTATCTTGATGAAATTGTGCGATTACACGGAGTACCTGCTTCGATTGTTTCAGATCGAGACACCCGATTCGTTTCACATTTCTGGAAGAGTTTACAGGAGGCCATGGGTACTCGATTGGATTTTAGTACTGCTTTCCATCCCCAGAGTGATGGGCAGTCCGAGCGTACTATCCAGACCCTTGAGGATATGTTACGGGCCTGTGTGATGGACTACCAGGGCAGTTGGCCACAGTTCTTACTTATGGCAGAATTCGCGTATAACAATAGTTATCACGCAAGTATTCAGATGGCACCATTTGAAGCCCTTTATGGTAGGAAGTGCAGATCACCACTTCACTGGAGTGAAGTCGGTGAGAGGCTAGTTTTGGGTCCAGATGTATTGCAAGAGGCTGAAGCTAAAGTTCAACTTGCGCGAGAACGTCTACTAATAGCTCAAAGTCGACAAA
>NW_017893079.1:0-1092 GCF_001540865.1 Ananas comosus | reverse complement strand
TAAAAATTTCATGTGCCTTGCACTTTTAATAAAAAATAGGCCATTTTTTCAGATTTTACAGATTCAATCAGAATTTTTAGTAAACAAAATATAATATCGTTTTTCCTTTTTCGCTCTTCTTTCTATTCTCATTTGTCTTTCTCCACTCGGTTCATCTCTTTTGTTCTTGCCGCTCCTTCCTCCTTTTCTCCTCTTGCTTTTCTTCTCTTCTTGTCCTCCTCCACCTCCATCCCTTCCAGTTATGGAGAAAGAATTTGTGATATACAGCGATTCATCACAAATTGGTTTGGGATGCATATTGATGTAGCATAGTAGGACAATTGCTTACGCTCCGCACTTGAAGGGATACAAGAAAAATTACCCTACTCATGATTTGGAGGTGACTACTATGGTCCTTACTGTGAAGCAGTGGCGTCACTACTTATATGGAAAATATTATGAAATCTATACAGATCACAAAAGTTTCAAGTGCATGTTTACTTAGAAGGAATAGAACTTGAGACGGCACCAGTGGTTAGAACTACTAAAGGATTATAATGTGATGATCTTATATCATCACGGTAAGGCCAACGTGATAGTGTGGATGCGTTGAGCCGCAAGTCAGTGAAGAGCTTAAATATGTTGATTATAAGACAGATGCCACAATTGAAGCAGATAAGGCCTTTGGTTTGGAGATAGTCTCCTCTGGAGTTTCAGTAAGACTAATATCTATGATCTTGCAACTCACTCTCTTGTAAAGGATTAAGGAAAAGCAGAATGAAGACCCAAACTTGATGAGGATCCAAGGAGAGATAGAGAGTGGACATATATGGGAGTTCAGTGTTGACGCCTCAGAAGTACTGAAGTTTAGAGTTCGGTTATATGTGCAAGTTGATTCAGAGATCCGAGAAGAAATTCTAAAGGAAGCATATAATTGTAAGGTACCGGACTTCTAAAATCATGAGGTTACAGTGTATGTTTGGTTAGAAAGCCATTTGGATGGTTCCGGTGAAGTTCAGAAGCTTTCGGGCATTTCGGTGCGCGTAGGCGTGAAAACGGGACCCGAAAGGAAGCGTTGTGCTGCAAACTAAATCCGGTATTTGCAGGGATGAA
>NW_017893078.1:0-1095 GCF_001540865.1 Ananas comosus | reverse complement strand
TTTAACGAAGCCGATTGACGATTCGAAAGTCGCAACATCGAAAACGAGCTGGAAGCACGGAAGGCTCTGTGCTTCTGATAGCATAGTAGCCTCACTCTATATAAATATATATATATATATATATATAGGTTGGAATACTATTAATAGTAAAACGCTTTTTGTGCTATCAAGTTTTTAATCCTTGGATAAAAAATTATACGGTCAGGATAATATTAGTCAGTTAGAATTGAGTGGTCCCCACTGGGTTATAGTATTTAATCCAATGGTTAGAAATAATGAAAAGAGTTGATCCAAAGGCTAAAAAACTCGTAGCAACAATAGGATTTTGCTACTAATAGCAGCTCTCTCTCTCTATATGTATAGAGAGAGAGAGAGAGAGAGAGAGAGAGAGAGCAGAGCTGCTGTGCTCTCAGCCTCCGTTTATTTGGGGGTTAAGGGGTGGAATAATCCCTTAATCCCCATTTTATCCCCAAACACTTCTAAAAATGGGCGGGGTTAGTTAACCCCACCTCAAATGGGTTATCCCGGGTTAGCTAACCCCACCTAACCCCCCCAAACCCCAACCAAACACTATTTTCTATTCATAATAACCCACTATCCTTCTTATCCCACCTACTCCAACCAAACACTATTTTTCACTATCCTGGACTAACTCCAATTCCCAACCAAACACAAAAATACTCTAACCCCACCTTAACCCTAAACTTAACCCTATCCCTGGAATAACTAGTTTTTCCTTAACCCCGAACCAAACGGTAGCTCAAGAGCACAGAGGCCTCCGTGCTCCTAAGCCGTTTTCGATGATAGAGTTTCTGAATCGACGATCGGCTCCTTTAAACTTGATCTAGCGTATTTGAAGTTTTTAGAAAATAATTTTTGCTATTTTTCAATATCATTTATCTAGCAATCGAAATGATTCAAAATCAATAATTTTTAACCGCTGAAAATAAAAATCCTATAAAAAGTGGTGATATAGCACTAAAATTTTCGATCAGAAATATTGATCTTGTTGTAGATATTATAAAGAATTTTGTATCAAAATTTTATTTGATTTGAATACTTCTACATCGTTAAACTTGAAAACGGCAGATATCA
>NW_017893077.1:0-1096 GCF_001540865.1 Ananas comosus | reverse complement strand
TCGCGCTCCCGGAGTTCACGGCAGCGAGCTCGGGCTCCCGGCTGCGGCGCAGCGGCGGCGGCCGCGGCGGCGGTGATGCGGTGAAGCTCGGGGCTACGGGTTGGACGTGGTTCTGCACGAAGTAGATGATGTCGTTGTAGAGCCGCTTCATGTGCGCCAGCTCCGACAGCAGAGCCGCGTTGCTTCTCGCAGAGGAGGTGCTTCTGGCCCTTCCGGAAGAACTCGTTCGCGAACTCCCACCTCTCCGGCACCACCTTACGAAAGCCCTGTTCGATCATCNAAAGTGGTTATAATTTCTACACCTCTTCATCCACGCGTTCTAGAGTTTACTAACTTCATTTTTGTTATAAGTTTTTTAATTTTTTAAAAAAGATTGCTAATACTCGTATAGAGAGTTTTTTGATAGGGGAATTGGAATTAAGAAGTTTTCTTACAAGAAATCTCTAAAGTGAACCGGAAAAAAAAAAAGCAACGAAAACGTCTCCTGCTTAAACACACCAATTAGTTAATTAAGCATCACCACGGACATTATATTTCTACTACAATAATTAGATAGGAATCAAACTACAAACTACAAACAAAAACAGATTGAATTTGAGTAGAACAAGAGAACCCACGCACGCATGCATGCATGCATGCAAAATCGCTTTTGAATGAAGCGGATCGAGGAGAGAACAAATTCAACACTAACAAGTGGGTGGAGACGACGCAATCGTATCGAAACCGGCCGCTTCCTGGCGCGCCGCAGGCGAGCCGGTCTCGTTCTCCGCCATCAGCGTCGTCGCGGCGTCGGCGGAGCCGGTGCCTCCGCTATCGCCTGCGGGGGAGGCGGGGAGGGAGAGGAGGCGAGGGGGATGGTTGATATGATTGTAACGACGATCATGATGGTGATGATGATGATGATGATGGAGGTGGTGGTGGTGGTGGTGGTGGTCGAGGGTGGCGAAGAGGGGAGGGAAATGGAGAGGGGAGGAAGGAGAAGAGGTGGAGGCGGAGTTGGATCTCGCAGAGGAGGTGCTTCTGGCCCTTCCGGAAGAACTCGTTCGCGAACTCCCACCTCTCCGGCACCACCTTACGAAAGCCCTGTTCGATCATC
>NW_017893076.1:0-1098 GCF_001540865.1 Ananas comosus | reverse complement strand
CTTAGACATATTATGGTTCAGTTTTATTTTACTATTTGGATATCTGAGTTTTCAGTTGGTTTTGGAATGTAATAAAAGAATTTGTGTTTTCTTGAAATGGAAATGGTTTTCTACCCCTCGTGGTAGCGTTTTGAAAAGTTAAAAGTTCCTGTGTAGGGAGCAGTTTTCAAAAGGTTTCTGTGGATTTTGTATCTTAGTATTTCAAAACCCGTTTCTGTGGTTGGAAACGTTTTAACTGATAGTTGTGGACTTATATTTAATTAGCGAATGTATTATTGTGAATCTGTGGTGAATGGTGTATGAATGTACATCTGTGGTTGTTTGTATATTCATCTGGTTGTGGTTGTTGGATGATTAAACTCTTGTACTTGTGCGACGCCGTGCAAATACAGGGGAGACTCTGCCCGTGTGAACAGTGGAACTTCTGTATTTGTGGCGGATCTGGCACACTCTGGGGTTAGATTTTGAAAAAAAAAATTTCAGACGCTTTTCCGCTACCTTTTAAACTAAAAGGGACCCCGGGGCGTGACATAAAGTATGCGAAGTAGATGGATGGACAAGTTCCAATGAACATCCCGACACTGTTGGAAGAGCAAAAATAAGCTCTAAAAGAGTTGAAAAGGTTTTGACATTGAAAGACGCGAAATAAAGCGGAATCGAAGTCAAAAATGACATTCTGGATGTCTTGTACCGGTACAAGACCAATGGTTGTACCGGTACAACCAGCGAAGTACTCGGCTTGAAGCTGCCAGGCCTTGTACCGGTATAAGGGGTCTTGTACCGGTACAAGCACTGCGCAACCGAGAGAGCCAGCTCTCGGGTTGGGCTGTCTACCAGGCCTTGTACCGGTACAAGAAACCATGTACCGGTACAAGGAGGCCGAAACAGCGGGATGAGTTGCAGATTTTGGAAAAACAAAGGGACTTAATAGGATATTGTTACAACATGTGATGAGGGGTTATTAGAGAGAGTATTTCCTCTCTCTCTCCCACTCCCACAGCCCCCTCTCTCTCTCTCTGTTCGTGCAAACCGGAGAAGAGAAAGAAGAGGAAAGAGAAGAGGAAAAGAAAAAGAGAAGAAGAAAAAGAGAAGGAAAAG
>NW_017893075.1:0-1099 GCF_001540865.1 Ananas comosus | reverse complement strand
AATCATAAACTTACATCAAGCTGGTCTAGGGTTAAGCGCACTAGATCGGCTTTTTCATGATTATTCACGTTCCACGGTCAATAAATAAACAAAATTCCACGCTTTTGCTTAGACAAAGTGAACAATCCCCGACAGCATTGCTACTCATTTTATGGTGTTAAACTGGAGCTAGTCATGCGTACGTGAGATCGAGATGAAGATTATGGTGACTGAAGATAATAAAGAGCGTGAGATTGCCGAAGCCGCAGCGCGTGTGCTGCATGACAGCTTTATCGAAGCTGCTCAAACTGGACCAGTTCTTTACGTTGAAAATGATGTCTTGGTGTCGAAATCACCGAATCAATCCCCTGTGGTAATTAAACGGCTGTGTCGTAATTTAGAACTTTCTAAGCGGTTGCCTAGGCAAGGAACATTGAAGATCAAGAAACAAGAGATTCGATGATTTTTAACCGCACTGAATGGTTAATCTTCGTTGAATACAGCATTCAATACACGTCCAAATAAACCCCGTTTTTTAGGCTGTGGCATTGCCACATTTTGCAACGTGGCACGCTGTAGTGTTTGGGTGTCGCACGCTATAGCGTCTGGGTGTTGCAATGCAACATTATCTGCCATAGTTTTATCTACAATTTCTTTATTTTCATGATTTTGATGTGGTGTCGCATGCTGTGGCGTTTGGATGTCGCACGCTGTAGCGTCAGGGTGTTGCACTGCCGTGGCAGGTGCGACACTTTTTAATTCAATCAGGGTCTGCATTCGGTCAATTTGTTGCATTAAACGTTCTTCACGTTCTTGGTATTTTTTGACTTCGTTTTCTAAATGCGCGATGAGTTTTTGCGTGGCTGCATCACTGTTTTGCTTTGGAGCTTCCTCAGTTGGTTGAGATACCTGTTCAGGTTCGCCAAAACATCGAATTACTTCGGCAAGATCAAATTGACCGTCACCAGTACGAGATAAGCGTCCATTTTTTACAGCTCTGTAGATTGTCGATCTATCGACATTAAAACGCTTAGATACTTCGCTCAGTGAGAGTTTAGCCATTTAGCTTACGAGTCCTATTTATTATGTTTCGAGGTAAATAATATAAGCGTCAGCATAT
>NW_017893074.1:0-1101 GCF_001540865.1 Ananas comosus | reverse complement strand
GGAACACTATCTACGACCCTTCAGAAAGTCTGAGATGGCTCGTCACACAGATCAAACACTCGAACCTCGCAATTTGCAAGGTCCAGTGCGTCACAAGTAAGTAACATCAACTATATGCATCAATTAAAAAAACCATTACTCTTAGACATATAGGCGACCTAGTCGCTTCGGTGAGCACAACCTACCTCAAAATGCTTTTCGATTGCTTGTAGTCACTTGCAATCGGCCTCCCGCGGCCCCCGGCACCCGGTTTGGCCCGATCTCTTGCGCGACCATCCGAACGGCCTCCAATTCACGATCCGAAAATTAAAGGTCTTCGGTTACGTGCCACGGTGCTTCAAATCCGTTTTCATGAGTATACGATGTCGCCTTGGCCCTCCAGGCGGACCCGAAGCCTGAACGTCCATTTCTTTAATAACTTTGTAATGGCTCGTCGGATTGCCGAACCGTCTTCGCTAACGCGTTTCGTTACCTAGCAATTAGATTTACGAAGGGTCAAATGAGATCAAACCCTCATATTTTGAAAGTTTGCATTTTGGAGCCCTAGGTTACAACTATGCAAGAAATCACTAAATTGATCCATGATTCAAGTATTAATCATCTAGATAGCATGCTAGGACTCCTTTAAATCCATTTATAAGGTATTTAAACCAAGCATTAAAGATCTACCATTAAAGGGCTCAAGAAGCTCACCTCAAAATGAGCTCCAAACCATGGAGAAAATGAAGAAGACGAAGGCGATCCACCTCCAAGCTTCAATCTTCACCAAATCCATTCTTTTTGAAAGAGATTTAGAGAGAGAAAGAGAGGCTTCACTCTTTCCTTCCATGCGCGTGTGTGTGTGTGCGGTGTGTTGCATTCGGCTGAGGAAGAAGAAAGGGACAATCCCCTTTTTACAACTTAGTCCCTCAACTATGCACTATTCACTTCGGGCAGTTTGAAATCTGATATCTTTCGCCGGAGCTCCCTGAGTGTCCGTTTCAGCTCAAACTTGACAGTCATGTTCGGTTTTATGTACTGAGTAAGAATATATTTTAATTTTTTAGTTTCGACCCCATTTGGTCACCGAAAACTGTACCGAACTGTAATCTTTATCAGATA
>NW_017893073.1:0-1102 GCF_001540865.1 Ananas comosus | reverse complement strand
CATACGCAATCTCATCACATACATCACCATTTCGAACACCAATACAATAATGAAAAAAGACAAGAAAGATAAAAGCAATGCGATCTACCGAAGATAACAACAAAGATCAAATTGAATGCACAATCATGGATCTTAAGAATTCACATGAATAATTTAACTTGATCAGGGCTAACCATTGTATATACCTGACCCCTAATACGTAGAAGCTGATACACATCATTACAATCCCTCTCGAATTCCATAGCCAAGGACACGTCTTCAGGGAGCCATTCTTCAATATTGCGGTGGCAAGTATGAAACTGAAGGGGAAAGAGATTGAAAAATAGATAAAACATACATATTGTGAAGAAAAATATTAGGGTTAAGTGAAGAAACATAGCGCTATCACGTACATCATCTAGGGAAATGGGTTTATATTTGGATTTGGGCTGAACAAGCTGTGTCTCCACCTTGGGTTTCTTGAAAAACTGTTCTACGTCTTCCTTGGCAGTCGGTGCCGCTCTCTTCAAAGGAAGACTCCATCCAACCTCCAACGTATCCATGGGCTCCTCTCGCCAACCCTAAATAAGATAAATAATGAAGAAAAAGAAGGGTTAGGGCGAAGAAACTTATACAATCTCATAACTCCTACAATCAGCATCTACCACATAGCATGTTCGCCCCAAGTAAATAGGCTAAATTATTGAAACACCTCTTGCCCTTCAGGCTCGTGTCAACCTAAGTTTCGATTCCCGATAAGCATAAATTCTACTCTACTCCTTGTGCATAATTATTTTTAGAAGATAAATTATTGCGCTCAATGCTTTATCCATTTCATATTTCAACCCTATCACCCCACGAGTTACAACCATTCCTCTATTTGACAATGGAAGCGTTGAATTGAATATATAAGCAGAATAGAGGACTGACCGACCGAGAATTTGTAGTGTACGGACAGACAGATCAACCAAGTGCAAGCGGAAGCTACTCTAAAGATGTTATAAAACAGTGTTGAAAAGTTCATGATCTTGAAAGTGTAATTCCAAAGCTTGAGAGCGAAATGAAATCTCAGACAAAAATTTACTGGACCAGGGTTAAGGATTTTTTCCCCCCTTATTTGCCC
>NW_017893072.1:0-1109 GCF_001540865.1 Ananas comosus | reverse complement strand
GACTCAAAATGGTCTAACAACCAACAGGTAAGTGCCCTCGGCACAATCTGACGCCAAAAAGGCGATACGGGTCCACCGTCAACTCTGACGGCATCCAACAGTCCGAAATGACCTGAACGACCCCGTAAAAATCCACTCGGCGAACCAGCACGAGTGTAAATACATTCTAAACTACCTGGAGTACTCGTCTCAAAGAAACTGCGACAGTACAATTTTCTAACGGCTCCTAGAGCTAAATCAGGTAGTTAACTGGTGACAGGTCCAAATCGCAGGTTTTCTCCTAATTTAATTTCCAAGTCGAACATGTATAATCTATTTACTTGATAAAATATGCTCGAAAATTCAGATTTTACATTCTAAGGATAATCCATGAATTTGAGCTAAACTTTAATTACCGAAATCAAGATCTATACATGTCGACCAATACGAACTTAGGAGTAAAGCCGATGTAACCCACCTCGAAAGCTATCCCCTGGCAGCGAACGAAGCCTCGAACCAGGACACCCTCTGCTGGATCAACTAGGGACCTCCAAGTCCGGTGGACGAGCCAACGCCAAGCTAAACAATTAAGGATCCTCAATTCAGTCCAGAAATTCACAGCAGCTGAGTAGAAACGGGATTTGACCGAGCTAACCTTCACCAAATCTGGCAAATGAGGGCTTCGTGGATTCCCCTCGAAGTCCCGAATCCAACGAACCAAGCCTCGTCGCGATCCGAAATTCCTACGCGGAGAACGAGCTGAAATACGAACAGTCGACAGCGGATTTCAGCAAAACAGCTACTAACCGAGTAGAAATGGTAATACTTGCCCAAAATCCAGAAAAGACGCCGAATCACCCACCTCGACAACGTCGAATCTCGGCGCGACGTCAAGAACAGTGAAGACGCTTCCTCGCCCGGCCTCCTCGCAAAGCTCCGGCAGCAAGTGCGCTCGAACGGCTCGCGGCGCGACGTCGGCGACGAAATCCCCAACCGGACTCCTCCACGGTCGAACCAAGCTAGAGAGGTGAAGAGGGGGAAAAGGAGCAGCAAAAGAACTTCCTCTCATGCTCTCTACATCAGTATAAAAAGGTAGGTGGAGTGGTGATACAAACGAGGGTGAAAATTAC
>NW_017893071.1:0-1113 GCF_001540865.1 Ananas comosus | reverse complement strand
CAAGGTAAGGGCTGTACCGGTACAGCAAGCAGAAAATGCTGCTTTTCGCCAGATCAATGCAAATTCTCACTTTTAACATTCCAATCATCCTCTAACTTATCCAAACACTTGTTCTAACCTTTTAGAACATGTAGGAGTGATCCACACACCATTCCACATACTCGAACTCCGCAGTTTGCAAAAGTTCAGTGTATTACAACATACCTGCACTATAATTACAATAAAGGATATAAAGCAAGATAAGGACACGATCTCAGTTGAGTCAGCAAAAACAAAGCTTCTTGAATTAAAAGATGCTCCACAAGAGCTTGAAGATAGGGGGCAGGCCACTGTTGATGAGCTTTTAGAAATAAATTTGGGCAACGAAGAATATCAAAGACCTACTTTTATTAGTGCACTACTTCCAGAAAAAGATCAAGACATGTTGAAAACATTGTTGTTAGAATATAAAGACTGTTTTACTTGGACATATAAAGAAATGCCCGGCTTAGATCCGAATGTGGCTGTTCATAAACTTGCCATTAGCCCAGATGTAATATACCGAAAATTCGGGAAAATAAATATCGAACTTTAGTCAAATTGACCAAAGTGCGAGGATGGTACACTTCGGAAAGTCCGAAGGTGTTAAAACGATCAAAAGTGTGTTGTGGAAGATTTTCGAGAGCTAAAGAATCAAATTCTGCAAAACTGCAGATTTTGAGCTCTCGGGGACCGATCCCTGGTGGGAGAGACCGGTCCCTGAACGCGTGCAGAATGAGACAGCCGAAAAATCGGCTAAGTCCTGGAAGGTCAGCTCTCGGGAACCGGTCTCTGTCTGAGAGACCGGTCCCCCAAAGACCGGTCCCACCAGAGAGAGACCGATCGCATTGCGCGCAGCAGCTTTGGCTGCGCTGGGAGAGCTCTCGGAGACCGGTCCCTAGTCGAGGAGACCGGTCCCCGAGCCCGAAATCTGCCCAGTCCAGGCAGTTGAATAAGATGAAAGTTGAGGGGTTTATTTGCATTTTTGCAACCCATGGGTTATGTAGAGGGCTGAGAGAGCCTTTTCTCTCATTCTCTCCCTCACACACACTCTCTTCTCTCTCTCTCTAGAAGACAAAGGAGAAGAAGAAGAAA
>NW_017893070.1:0-1114 GCF_001540865.1 Ananas comosus | reverse complement strand
CCGAGACCAGAACCGGAATTTGAAGGAATGACCGAGGGAGACATAGAATTCCTCGGTCGAAGGCTAGTCAACGAACTCGGCATTCAGCCTTGGCCGAGACCATGGGAAAGAAGAGAAATTCTAAAAAATTATTTAAGAACGGTAAAAGTACCGGCAAACGTGCCAGTGGACGAATGGCACGAAGTTGAAGTTAAACCATCGGCCAGATGGCAGGGGCCGATGTTAACAAAAACTCAGAAGCGTCGACAGCAGAGGATGCAAGCCGAGGCAAGACAAAATTATAAAGAGGCAAAAGGGATGAGGCTTAATGTATGGAGACGCCCTGATGAGCGACCACACCCTTTTCGTCCGATGAGAAATGATCATGAGGCAGGCGGCTCAGCACCTGCCCATCAGTTGAAGTCAAGAATAGAACGGCCAACCGAGGCCGAGGTAGATGAAAAAATGACCAGGAGAGAGTTAGAAGATAAAATAGCTTCCCTCGAGACAATGATCAAGAGAGAAAGGTGGCCTCCTAAAGAGAGGGAAGTCCGTATGGAGAGCGACTCTTTAGCCGAAACGGCCAAGGAGTCAGAAGAGAAGAAACAGAGAATCAAAGGGAAATCGGCTGATGAATCACCGGCCGAGGTGAATATGGTGTACGCTCTGCCTCAATCTTTCAAAGCAGAGTTTGTTGAGTATGAGGAATTCAGAGAAGAAGAAGAAAATGGGCTTACAGTGGCCTAATTGCAGCTAGAGGATGTTTGACAGGCTGATGCAGTGGTTTTTGAGAAACCATCGGCCATGCAGGCGAGGTTCATAAGGCCTTTTTTTATAAAAGCTTTAATAGAATGTCGGCCGGTAGGCCGAGTTATAGTAGACGGCGGCGCTATGGTCAATATGATGCCCACTTCCTTTTCCAAGAAGCTGGGCAAAGATGAAGATGAATTGAAGCCCACCGATTCAATCATGACAGATTTCACAGGAAACGGTCAGCAAGCTCGAGGAGTGCTCACTACCGAACTCACGGTAGGCTCAAAAACTTTAAAAACGGCGTTTTTCGTAGTGGATGCAGATAGCCTGTAACATACCTGTTAGGTCCTATGTGTTGGCAAGTTTCGTGGGTCGAGTCGGA
>NW_017893069.1:0-1120 GCF_001540865.1 Ananas comosus | reverse complement strand
AATTTCGCAATTTGCAAAATTCAGTGTATTACACCCGGCCTCCTCGCGAAACTACGGCGACGCACGTATGCTCGGACGGCTCCGCGGCGCGATGTCGACGATGAAATGCTCCACACGAACTCCTTGCTCACAATCGGCTAGAGAGAGAGAGGAGAAGAAAATTAATTTAGAGAGATATACAACCTGAGTGAACTAATTTGATAAGTATGCAGGGGGGGGGGTTAGGTGCACGTGGCATTCCATCCACCCAACTTACCAACTCAAAAGTATCATAATACTACATTCAATTTCAATTTGAATCCGTAAATTTAATTTAAATTTTAAATAAAATTTGAATAAAATTTTATATTTTAAATTTAAATTTAAATTTAAATTCAAATTCAAATTTATAAATTAGATTCGAAATGCTTGATTGAATTTTAATTTTTAATTTAAGTTTAAATTAAAATTAAAATTTATAAATATAATTTTTAAACTTAAACTAATATTTTAATTAAAAAATAAGTTTAAAAAAGTTAAATTTAACCCGAACAAATCTATTCCGCCTGAATTCAATTGCCAATCCGACCTCTTAGACCGGATTGGAAAAGAGGGTAATTAGGGGGGATTCCCATTTACCCGGAAATCGGAATCGGAATAAAAATCCTGCATATCAAATACGGACAAACAGATTCGTCCATTTCAATTCCGATTCCAGAGTGAAAAATGAGCGAACCAAACATGCCCTAAATGTACACTCAAAAGTAGACATCCTACAATTGGAAAGATAGAGAGTTGTCCACTAGTCATATGATGTGACTAGTGGAGAGAACCTCCCCCTTGGATCGGTGGGCGATAGGATTCATACCTACCTTTTGAGTGTATTTCTAGCATTGATCGTTGCTTGCATTATGATTAGGATAGTTTTTGCAGTCCTTGCATAAAGAAAAGAGTAATGCTTCTATACTCTTTTTTTTTTTTGTTGTGAAACGTATTCAACGGTTCAGATTTAGTTTTTTTAAAATTGTGATCTGCAATAGCAGGTTACTTTGGGAGAGGTACCGGTTACCAGGTACCTCAAAAAAGGATATTTTTGTCTTTTAATACATGGGCAATTTAGTTATTTTACATCTACTATATT
>NW_017893068.1:0-1121 GCF_001540865.1 Ananas comosus | reverse complement strand
GGGAGCTGCTGGCCGTGGTGGGCCCCAGCGGCGCCGGCAAGTCCACCCTCCTCGACATCCTGTCGGCCCGCACCCTCCCCTCCCACGGCCTCCTCCTCCTCAACTCCCTCCCCCTCCACCCCGCCTCCTTCCGCAAGCTCTCCGCCCACGTCCCCCAGCTCGACTCCTCCCTCCCGCTCCTCACCGTCTCCGAGACCTTCGCCTTCGCCTCCTCCCTCCTCTCGCCCCGCAACAAATCCACCACCGCGGCTGACGCGGTCGCCTCCCTCCTCTGCGACCTCCGCCTCTCCCACGCCGCCCACACCCGCGTCTCCATCGGGCTCGCGCTGCTCCGCGACCCCGGGGTGCTCCTCCTCGACGAGCCCACCTCGGGGCTCGACTCCTCCTCCGCCCACCTCGTCCTCCAGACCCTCCGCGCCGCCGCCGCCGCGCGCGCCGCCGCCGTGGTGCTCTCCATCCACCAGCCCAGCTCCCGCCTCCTCTCCTCCGTCGACTCCCTCCTCCTCCTCTCCAAGGGCTCCGTCGTCCACTTCGGCTCCCTCGCCTCCCTCGACGCCCACCTCCTCTCCCTCGGCCTCTCCGTCCCCGCCCAGCTCAACCCCCTCGAGTACGCCATGGAGCTGCTCCACCAGCTCCCCCACCCCAAGCCTACCACCCCTTCCGTCTCCCTCCCCCGCAAGCAGGAGGAGACCAAACCGGCCTCGCCGTGGGAGACCCCCGCCTACTCGAGCTCCCGCGCCGGCGAGATCGGGGCCCTCTACGGCCGCTCGTGGAAGGTGGTGTACCGCACGAAGCAGCTCCTCCTCACCAACTTCCTGGAGGCGCTCCTCGTGGGCCTCCTCCTCGGCACCCTCTACATCAACGCGGGCTACGGCGAGGACGGCGCGCGCAAGCGCCTCGGCCTCTTCGCCTTCACCCTCACCTTCCTCCTCTCCGCCACCACGGAGACCCTCCCCATCTTCGTGTGCGAGCGCCCCATCCTCATCCGCGAGGCCTCCTCGGGCCTCTACCGCCTCTCCTCCCACGTCGCCGTCGCCCTCCTCTACTCCGCCACCGTCTACTTCCTCGCCGGCCTCTGCGCCGCCCCCGCCGCGTTCGCCACCTTCGTCCTCATCGTCTGG
>NW_017893067.1:0-1121 GCF_001540865.1 Ananas comosus | reverse complement strand
ATCGCGGCATCGCCAAGAGGTGGGTGGTGTCCATCCCGAAGCAATCGGGCTCCCTCCTATGTCTTAGTACATTTCGATTTTGCATCTTGTATTATTGCATTATAGGATATTATGCATTGCCTTTCCTTATACCTTCCTTGATGATATCGTAGCATGTATTGGATACTTGATATAGAGGACCAGTGAGGATTGGGTCGAGTTTTGTGAATCCTATAGTGTAGAGAAAATGATGGGCTCAACGATTAATCCAATGATGAACAATGAACGAGTGGCATCTAGTCGATAGTAAACCATGAACGAGTGGCACCTAGTCGATAGTAAACAAACGGACAATTGGCAATCTAGTTAATAGTATATGTGAAACCTATGGACTATATGATGATTGTAACCCTAGAGGATAGGGTATTCTCGAGACGAGGATTGGATCATGCTCACGGTCTGTTTCTAAATCTTGTGATGGAAGCCCCACACAAGTAGTGCGCTCCGGATGTTGGTCACGCCAGGGATTGCCTATATGGCCCCGCCAGACGGTCTCGGGTCCGTAGTGTGAGTTGATTCTCCCTACGTGTCGAGATGGCTAGTGAGCTGTAGGCGAGCCTTCGGGTAAGCCTTGAGATTAATGAACAAGTAAATGAGGTTAATGAACGAGTGAATAGCTTCACCTTTGGACATGATAACAGGTTAGTTACTCTCCCATTCCATTGTACATGCATTCATATAATTATGATTGGGCATAGTAGAGTAGCTTTACTTCTGTTATTTACCGTTTTCCTTATTATCTATCTATTGGTATATCTACTTGTGCCCGCTTGGACCTAGTAGGGAGATCGGCGGAGTCGGCGGCCGAACCCACTGGGAATTAAGGAAGTTAGTTCTCACCCCCATTTTACCACAGGTTCCAGTTCGGGTGTCCCCGGTGAGCGTGAGGATCGCGGTAAGGGCCCGGCGCTTTAGTCGCATTAGCTACCTTCCTTTTTGCACTAGCCGTCACCCTTTTATATTTGAGAGTAGATGATGTATAGGGTGAGGTTTGAGTGCTTGTATTTATATTTTGGAAGAATGTAAAAGATGTAATTGAATGTATTAAGTCAAATGAATGTAATAGATAGCTCTTCTCTCTT
>NW_017893066.1:0-1123 GCF_001540865.1 Ananas comosus | reverse complement strand
TAGTTGTTAGAACAAATACCGCAACGAAAATCCGAAAATAATATTTATTGGGAAATTTTGAATTTTCTCCAACAGTAGTAACTCTAAAACTAGTAAAATGAAGTCAATAAAACAAACAAGGAAACATTACGCAAATTAAAATCTATATTTATACTTTTATGTACTACTATATAAAAGGAGAGCTAGGTTATATTACAGGACAAACAAGCGNCGACACATGTCCCTCCCGCTCTCCCTCCTCCACTTCGATAATATTGCATGCATCTGGCCAATTAAAATATCATATGCACTAAACTTTTTTTTCAGTTATTAATATTTTAAAACCAAAATACTATTTAATAAGTATAATCTACATCGAATGAAAAACCTATGTACAAAGTATTATAGAGTTTAAATTCCAACAATAGAGATTTATCAATACGAAGTATAAGATATAAGTATAGACCCGGTGTATGGAATGATTTCTCCTCCCGAGCCAATCCTCAACTATAAAAAAAAATTGCCTACACCCCTCTATAAATATTACATACACCGACCCTAATTTTTAATATTTAATATTATAAAATTAAATCTAATTTTATAGATGCGATTTATACTATGTAGAAAGGCTTTGTATTAAAAATTATTAGAGTTTTAATTTTTATATTTGGGGTTTTGAAAATGAAGTGCATAGAAATTACTTACATATCCGGCGCACGAAATAGTATCCTCCCTTCTAATGTGGATAAAAATATATAGATACCCCTCAACTATAAATCTGGTGAAATTACTAATGAATTAACTAAAATGACGACAGATAATTAAAATTGTTAAATGTGGTAAAATTTTTAATGAATTTGATAAAAATTCATAAAGTTTTTCATAAAATTACTTAAGCCCAAAAGCTAAAAGTTTAGGAAGTCTCTGTGCATCTTCACCAAACAAATTTGGTAAAAAATGTGTGAAGACTCAGTCAACTGTTAGGATGCTTCGAAATAGACGCCTCAAATTTATTTTTTAACTGATTTTTTATAACTTTTGAGTTTTTATGATTACTTTTAGTTAACTAAACAAAATGTTTATTAAATTTTATACAAATTTTGACCAAAGATCAATAATTATAATATTTTTTTATGAAATAAAA
>NW_017893065.1:0-1128 GCF_001540865.1 Ananas comosus | reverse complement strand
GTGTGGTCGAGCGGGACATATGGCCCGTCAGTGCGCGGAAGGAGTGCCACCTGCCCCGTCAGTTGCATCTGCCCCAGAGATTCAGCGACAGTTTGATGGAGTTCCGTCTGCTACCGCCGTATCTACGGGGTGTGTGATTTGTGGAGGATCCCACCAGGAGCGGCGGTGTGCACTGCGAGAGGGAAGGTGTTTTTGTTGTGGGCAGTCTGGCCACATGAAGTATGATTGCCCCTTGGACGATGGACGACTCCAGCCGACAGCGTCGACATTCACCTCCTCGGGACAGATGGTGGATTTGCAGCCTATGGCACAGTCTGGAGGGCTGGGGGTGGTCGAGCAGCCGGAGGATTCACAGGAGGCGCCAAGCGGCCCTGGATATGCGGCTCACGTCGAGGGACCTGTTGCTGTTGGTGATGTTACCGCAGGTATGATTTAATTAAAGCAATCATACATTTTAGCATGAAGTAGTTTGAGCAATTGTATGCATTTGCTTGTGGTCTTTTACTACTATTTACATATTAGTATAGTAGAGACCAGGACGCATGTCAGAGGAGTCACCCAGCATGCATAAGTCATGGTGGTATGTCGCCTACCTAAAGAAATTGGTGATTTGTCGGTGCTGGCAAGCTACTGGTGACAAACCAGGAGCGAGACTCCCTTTGGGGATCTATGCGTTGTAGAGTGAGGAAGGGCACACCTAGCCGTATGCTGTTTGCAAACAGTCGGCAAAGGTGTGTTGGAAAGGCATTCGACGGAACCGATTGCCTGGTATCCCTCCTATGGTCTGGGATAAGTTCGGGAATTGGTATTCTCCGTTCACTTCCCTGACGGTAAGCGAGGAAGCTTCAGAAGGGTTTCTGAAGCTGTGGTAGGTAAACGACACAGTGAGGCGATACGAGCGGGAATTCTCCCGTGTCGTGCGTTGCGTCTCGAACGTAGCACGGGATGACAAGGACATGGCCGACTGCTTTGTGCGTGAACTTTGGCCAGACCTTTGCAAAACTGTGCTTGCACATGAGTTGCAGACTTTCACCGACGTCCGGGATCGGGCCTCGTGAATAGAACAAGGTGAGGAATCCCTACGGGAGGAGCGCGAGGCATACTACAAGGAAAAAGGGGGAAAGGACA
>NW_017893064.1:0-1129 GCF_001540865.1 Ananas comosus | reverse complement strand
GGACCGTTTGAGGTTTTCGAGCGTGTAGGCCCGGTAGCGTATCGACTCGCTCTACCGCCAAACCTATTGGGTGTACACAATGTGTTCCATGTATCGGTCCTTCGGAAGTACATCCACGACCCGACTCATGTTTTGGACGCTACGCCTTTGGATCTGAGGGAGGACTTGAGCTTTGAGGAGCAACCTTTGAGGATTTTGGCTCGCGAGGTAAAACGATTGCGGAACCGCGAGATTCCATACGTGAAGGTGCTTTGGAGCAATCACGACGAGCGCGAGGCCACTTGGGAGCTGGAGAGCGCACTGAGGGAGCGCTATCCCCATCTTTTTCAAATGGAGGCTTGAGGTACTTGTCATCTCAAGTTTCGAGGGACGAAACTCCCTTTTAGGAGGGGTGAATGTAGCACACTGGACCTTTGCAAATTGCGAGGTTCGAGTGTTTGGATATGTTTCGAGCTTTTCCACATTTGGTGGAGGGTTGTAGAATGTTTTCCGACCTAAAAAGTTCGAAAACTAGAATTCTGGACAAGTCCTGAGAGTGTTTACTCTCGGGGACCGGTCCCTGAAAGGAGAGACCGGCCCCCCAGTGAGCAGTGTTGCGGCAGCCTTGAGGCAACCGGTCCCTGGCAGGCGAGACCGGTCCCCGAGCGCGCCTTCGCAGTGAGAGACCGGTCCCGCGCAGGGAGAGACCGGTTCCCGAACGTTGGTTTTTCGAGTTCGCAGCGAGAGACCGGTCCTTGCTGGGGAGAGACCGGTCCCTCTGGGCGAAAACTGCCCAGTTCGGGCTGATGTAAATTTGAGTTTTTGAGAGGCCTCTCCGGATTTTGTTACACTAGATGGGCTTATTAGCCATTTCCCTTTCTTCCCTGCTCATTTCTCACCCTCACCCTACACCTTCTAGAGAGAGAAGAAGAAGAAGGAGGAGAAGAAGAAGAGGAGCTTGCTTGAGGGAGCTTGGGGCTCAACCCCTTTCTCTCTTTTCCACCCTTGCTTGGCTTGGAGCTTGCTTGTAGAGCTTGGTGGTGGACCAATCTTCAACCCTAGAAGATTTGGAGCTTGTTTGGAGGCATCTTGGGAGGTGAGTACTTGGATTCTACCCTTTGATCCTTGATTTGGTAGGTTTTACCATATG
>NW_017893063.1:0-1130 GCF_001540865.1 Ananas comosus | reverse complement strand
TACTTCCACACAAGTAAAACCATAGCAATATAAAGCACAAATAAGAAATCTATAAGCATTAACAATCAATCTCACCATTCTAACTCCAGTGATATCGAAATACCATCACATTTGATTTTCAAGTTAGATTTGAGCCAACCAATTATCTTATTATTTTCTATCACTACTTCCGCACAAGTAAAACCATACCAATATAAAGCACAAATAAGAAATCTATAAGCATTAAGAATCAATCTCACCATTCCAACTCCAGGGATATCGAAATACTATCACATTTGATTTTCAAGTTAGATTTGAGCCAACCAATTATCTTATTCTTTTCTATCACTACTGCCGCACAAGTAAAACCATAGCAATATAAAGCAAAAATAAGAAATCTATAAGGATTAACAATCAATCTCACCATTCCAACTCCAGCGATATCGAAATAACATCACATTTGATTTTCAAGTTAGATTTGAGCCAACCAATTATCTTATTCTTTTCTATCACTGCTTCTGCACAAGTAAAACCATAGCAATATAAAGCAAAAATAAGAAATCTATAAGGATTAACAATCAATCTTACCATTCCAACTCCAGGGATATCGAAATAATATCATATTGCATCAATAGAAGATGAAGAACAAAGCATGCAAGAAGATGAAGTTCTATATTGTAACGTACATTGACATAAAAGATGAAATCAGACCCATATAGGAAGATGAAGAAGAGGAATTAGAAGAAGATGAAGAACCTACCCATAAAATGTCTGAGGATTGTCCCAACGCTTTCGACTCTTCTCCAAGAACTTGCGGCAATGTCGTGCAAATTAGGGTTTTAGAGGGAGCAATGTCGTGCGAATTATGCTTTCGACTCCTCACATTTCTTCACAAAAGTAAAAAAAAAAAAATCTTACAATTTTTAGGAAGAGCCACAGACAACTGAAAATCCTTTTGAAACTGAAGTACCCCTACACCTTGTCCTATCCACCAATTTATCCACCAATCACATTTGTAAAAAACTATTAAAGATCTATCAGGCAATCATAAATAAAAATAAAATGAAGTAACAAACAGAAAAATAAATATCTGGTTCAACCTCCACATTTTTATAAAGGCACAAAATCCAGGATCCTATCATCAGAATAAA
>NW_017893062.1:0-1131 GCF_001540865.1 Ananas comosus | reverse complement strand
AAATTTCTTAAATACATTAAATATATTGAATGTGGGTAAATATTTATATTCAACACAGTTCATATGTTTAAAAAATTTTAGAATTCTTTTAATTTAGACATTAGTTTTCTATCACTATTTAAATTTTTTAATGCGGGTAAATATTTAAATTCAATATATTTAATGTATTTAAGAAATTTTGAATTCTTCGGGTTTAGACATTAGCTTTGTATTACTAATTTAGAAAATTGAATGTGGTATAAATATTTAAATTTAAAATATTTAATATATTTTAATAAATTTTTATAATTTTTTTAATTTGGACATTAATTTTGTATGATTATTTAAAAATATTTGAATGTGGAAAATTAAGTAGGAATATATATATAGGATTTAATTCAAATTTTTTCTTAGAATAGAATTGTATGGGCTAAATTAATTCCAAGTTTAATAGTAAAAAGTGATGATCTATTAAATAATGAGATTATATATTATAATTTAAAATATAAGCTAAAAATAAATTTGAAGTTTAAAATCTAAAAAGTATATAAAAACCTCCTATAAATCTAAATAGTATAGTGCAATTTAAACTTACTAATAAATAAATTTATATTGTATAATTTAAATTTTAAGCTTATAATAAATCTCCACCATAAAATTTTATTATAGTAAACAAAATTAAGAGTGTATATAAATTAAATAAATTTATGTGGAACAAATCTAGACTATTTGTGTAAAGAGGCAATTGCTTATATGCCTCTGAAAAGTTTTCAACTTTCTGATTTACCATTCTTAGAATTAATGCTAATATTGAAAATACCCTTTTTACATTCTAACATATTTCTAATATATCCATAAAGTTAAAATCTATTAATGAACTCTGTTATCTTTGTGAAATTACTATTTTGCCCTTTCAAATATACCCTTCTACTATTACCGACTTTTTTTTATTTGCCTTTAAGTTAGGAGCACAAAAAGTATTTTGCTTTTTAGTCTTTTCAAATATACCCTTTTACCATCACCAACATTTCTTATTTGCTCTTAAGTTAAGAACAAAAATAGTATTTTAATTTTTAACTGTGGTAGATAGGGTGGTAACTATAGGAATATTTTGGAATAACGGAAAAACATATGAGGGGTATATTGGAAAGA
>NW_017893061.1:0-1132 GCF_001540865.1 Ananas comosus | reverse complement strand
ATCATATTAGATCATTAGATCATCCAACAAAGCCAACAAAAAGGCAATGAATTTCTTTTAAAACAAAAAAAAAATACTCAACACTCAAAAAAAACTGAGCCAAATCGAAGCATGCAACAAGAATTACTAATTAATCCATAAAGTTTCACTAGCACATTCACTTATATTACTAATATATGTGCATCAAAACTATCATAACAAAAGTGGTATGTTCAACTTCTGAGAAGAAAACTAAGATAATTAAACAAAACAAAACAACTTTCCCTACATTCACTAATCAGCAACAACTGGGCCACAAATAACAGCAAACTTAATTCATGACTAGAATAATCCTGCTAATTTCCAATGCTATCCTTCTAATTCCGATACTTTTTGAACCTTCTGATGAATTTTCTATAATACCCCTGTTGGGTTAGAGTGGGTAGGTTCTTCTTAAGAACATCAAGCAACTCTTTATGTACACCTCCCTGTAAAAAAATAGAAAAAAAAAAAGTAAGATAAAAAGACAAGCATAGTAAATGTAGGACTTAGGAAAAAAAGAAGAAAAGAAAAGAAAATCTCATTGAAGAACAGTAGAGAAAATATGACACAGTACCTTGGCGACTGATAGAGCAGTTTGCATAACATAGTTTCCGTAGAGATCTACGAAAATATCTAATATATTTGGACTCCAAAGCAGTTCGCGGATGATGCTTTCACGTTCGTCTGATGTTGTGTTCTTCAAACAATTCTCCACCACATTACTACTGTATTTTTGTGTGGAAAGGTTCGCGAAATGTCCTCTTAGTGTCTGTAATATGCCAGATGTAAGCGGCCAAATCCTCTTCTCAAGTAAATGTTGTACGAGATAGTTCCTAAAAAGATAACGAAAAAAAGAAAGAGAGTTAGAAAACACTGCTATTAGATATGATCTTAGATTATTGAACTATCCAGATATCAAATTTTATGTATAACTTTTCCACATTATTTACTAATGTTGTCAATTACAATAGCTGATATTGAACAATTGTTTGTTTAATGATGTAAGCAGATCGATGATGTAAGCAATTCTTGATTTTCAGATAAAGATCAAGAGCTCTGGTTTTGAATTGCAAACCTTTTAAACTATTTATTGAGAGGCAGTTAAATTTGA
>NW_017893060.1:0-1134 GCF_001540865.1 Ananas comosus | reverse complement strand
TAATTATCAACCTACAAGGCTGATTTTGGGTTACCATCAGCTCAATAATCATGCCTCACCCAAATTAGCCTCTTAATAGGATAACTAATTGATTCATAATCAGAATTTGAGCAATTTCCTTACCTTGAAGCAGCAATTTCAACAATACTTCTCAATTCCTCTCTTCACTGAGGTTTGGTTCAGCTCTAGCAGCAGAAACAAGGTTCTTTAGCTGCTCTCTTTGCTCTAACAGCCCCAACATCAGTCAACAACTCAATTATTAGCTTGGTTTACAATTTTGAATCTTACTTAAACCAGGGAGGGGTATTGTTCTTACCAAATACTGAAATTTCCCTGCTGAATTTTTGCTCGCTGCATCAAATGGCCCAAAATCCATTTCCTGGCAGCAAGTACTCTATAAGAACTATCTCTAATACAACCAATTTAACAATAGTTAGACATTAGAACAGGTTTACCTTAAATTAGGCATTCGACCAGATGTTCTCAACTCCATCAACCTTATATCCCTGCTCTGCAGCTCCCTCTCAAGCTCGAAACATCCAGGCTGCCAACAACAAGGATTTCAGCACTCCACCAATTTTCCCTAAGTTGTTTCTTGACTGAGAGAGAAAGAGAGGAAGAAATGGATGAGAATAAGCTGAGGGAATAAGTCCTTGATACGTGTACATCCTCAGCTTCACTGGGTTAAAGGGATAAGGCTGAAAATTGCTACTTAACCCTCCTACAAAGCTGAAACTGCATTGTAGCCTGCAGGTTTACATTTCAGTCCCTGCAGTTTCGCAATTCAGTCCCTGCACTAAACAACTAACTGCAGCAGCACTTTGAAGCTTATTTTGCCCATCCAACTCACTTCAAGCCCACTCAAGCACTTCCAAATTACACTAATATACCTCTACAAGTTGTCCAATTAATTTGGAAGCAATTAATTTCCAATTTGGCATCATGTTGATCATTTTGATCAACATTGACTAAAATTTCAGCAATCAAGTAATCATGGCAATTGAAGGTCTTTTGCTACTTCGAATCCATTCTTATCCATTCTCACATTTCCAAAATGTGCCAAGGACTAATCTCAAGCTTCTAATTAGGCTTAAGATTGCTTAATTTCCATTTTTGCATTATTGTGATCACTTT
>NW_017893059.1:0-936 GCF_001540865.1 Ananas comosus | reverse complement strand
CCTATCTATAGTTGAAGGGGTCTTAATATATTTTCACCGAAAATTTAAAAAAAATAAAAAAGTACTTTTTTGGGGAGAAGTGCGAAGCCCATAGATCTCTCCACGCGGAGCTTTTTCCGCAAATAAACCCGACAACAAAAGCGATTGTTCGAGACGTGGGCTGTAGCGTAAAAACCACATCTGCATGCCACGTTTGCAAAATGTCGGAAATTCTTCGTTCGTTGCGCCGAAGCGCTTCTTCACCCTTCACATCCTGGAAAAATTCTAGAATGCAACGGATATATTAGTGACATGGCGTAACAAACCAATCAAATTAATTCTTTTAAGAATATATGTCCCATCATGATTGTAAAAAAATATTTTTATTGTACTTTTGTTTAAAAAGAAGGAATGTAATTGATTTATTATTGATGACGTGGTGCAAGTATGACAGTGTAGAATTTCTCCAAGGAGCCCGAAAGGCCCAACAAACCCTCAACGAAGCAACGCGGCAGCGCGTGACTCTCAAGTTCTGCGGTGTAACGCTTGTATATCACGCTTCTGACGCCGACCGTCACGTGGACCCCGCATTCGCTGGTCCACGTGGCAGTATCACGTACGTCTATTTTACGACTGGGTCCTTATAGTTTCGGCGGTGTCAAAACGCACGGTACGTTTTCGAGTGCACTTCCATGAGGACCGATTCTGCCAGCTCATTTTAGCCAAATAAAAAGTAATTATTTATTATTATTATTATTATTATTGTTATTATTATTATGTAATGAACGGAGATAATAATTAGAGAAATATAATAATAATAATAATAATAAGTTACCAAAATAAAAGAAATAAAAAAAAAGAAAAAACGGGGAGGGGGAAGTGTAACTTTAAATCCGGCGGGTCCTATAAATGACTCGGCCCCTGGAATCGAGTCGTCGGGTCGGAGGGGTCGACAAA
>NW_017893058.1:0-1136 GCF_001540865.1 Ananas comosus | reverse complement strand
AGCCAGTCTAGCTAGACGCGACTCCCTTGCCGCGGTCCTTAGCCTCTCCAGCAGTGAATGGCTCTGTAAACAAAAACATCAACAAAATGGGAATGAGAACTATTAGTCAATAGTTCCCAGTGGGTAAGTCGCCGATATCAGCGAATTATAGCACTAGGTCATCGAGGCATAAGTAGTAAATGAGCATAACTAAAGAAGCAATATGAATATTGAGCAAGTAATAATTTACTAAGCTACTATGCCTCCAATTAGCATGATGTTTAACATGTAATGAAGCTATTCTAATATGAACAAGCAAGTCCAACTAGTATGCACTATCTAGTAGTGATGGTCACATTATACTTTTAGATGTCATTGTTCAATTCAATTAGGACCTACACAAGTGTAGTCCGGCTTGCGCCATGCCTAGTGGCCCATTGGTAGTCAACATTCTCCCTCTAGGAATGAGCCTCCCCCACGGCATCCCACTTCGGTGCCTAATCCCGCACGGGCAAGCATGTGTCGCGTAAGCTAACTCCGGAGTGCCGGCTTGTCAGGAGCGACCCTCACAAGCATGTGCGAATGAACACAATGGCAAGCAAGCATAATCATCGCTATTGTCATGCCCCGGGATCCGGCATAGGCCCGTCCGGCGCGTGTCCAAATCCGCCATATGGCTGCATATATAAGACGTTTACAATAATAGCAATAAATGATAAGAATAAACAAGTATCTAGAGATATTAGAATAAGTAAGGAGCTAGATTCTAACAACAAGTAGAGAGAAAGGAACTAACAACCAAAATAAAACATAGAGCGAATACATCGAACTGTGTCAAATAAGTACTACAACATCCAAAATGGTAGTCTCTATATAGGGTACAACCACTCTCATTCTCTCCAACTAAAATAAAAAGGAGAAAATGATCCACCTAACAAGACCCCTCGCTCGCTAGCTCGAAGCGACACCCTTGCCGCGGTCCCTAGCCTCTCCCGTAGTCGGAGGCTCTGAACAAAAACATAAAACAGAGGGCGTGAGAACTATAATTTATAGTTCCCAGTGGGCAATTACTGACCTGAGTAAAATGCACCACTAGGCCCAAAAGCATAAGTAGGTAAAAGAACTACTAGTAAGCTGCGATATGTAAAGCATGTAAT
>NW_017893057.1:0-1136 GCF_001540865.1 Ananas comosus | reverse complement strand
AGAAAATTTAACACACTTCATTAAACTTTCCAACTTATTGATTTATATAGGCTATTGTATCAGTAAATAATCTAAAAAAAATTTATGCATTACTTTACCCTTTGATTTCATGGATGATATCAAGTTGATATTTTCAGTAAGGCTGCAATTTTTTGTCGCACTTCCTCAAGTTCTTCAGATTTAGCTTGTCCCTTTTTCGTTGCTGATCGAGCGACCCAATCTAAACTTTTTACTTGATCAGATAGTGCTACATTTTCAGGATTTCCTGAAATTTTAACTTCGAAAGGATACCCTTTTATCTGTGTTGTCATTGGACAGCAAACTAATAGGCTTGTGGCTTTATTATAAGATGAAGGACTTAAAACTAAGGCAGGTCTATGCCCTGCCTGTTCATGCCCACTTTGTGGGTTAAAATTAATCCAGATAATATCGCCTTCTTCTGGTACATAATTTTGAGGCATTAATAGAATTCCTTACCTACAGCATGTCCAGTATCCACTTCACCATGCAAATTATCAGATGTTATATCTGCTAAAAGCTGCTCTAAAGATATTTTTGATTTAATTGGTTTGATAACAATCGCTTCATCTTGAGTAAATACCTCAACACGGCTATCCAATTTAAGATTAAGGCTTTCTAATAAGATGGACGGTAGGCGGACAGCAGCACTATTGCCCCATTTTTTAATAGCTAGTTCCATAACAGCAACCTAAAGTATCTACAATGTAGATACAATACCCTAGGAAAATTTTTGCGTCAATACCGTGGGCATTAAAATGGACTAGGTGAATCATAACCTCTATCATTTTTACGTTCTTGCACTCTTTGCAAATCTCTACGCCTGTCTATCTCATCTAAAGCCTTGAAGATAGGGTCTGTACTAAATCCTGAAATCTTTCGTGATAGTTGCTCACCGAGTCTAGTTTCCTTTGAAGCTGTTCGGTCAATGGTGCTGTCTGCTTCTCGATTTCTGTATAGATCATCGTTGGCAATAGTTCGTTGATCTCGTTCTTTAGATTTAACCCAGTCACTAATTGCTCTAAATGGCTCTGTAATCGCTGTTTTAAGCTGCTCTCCAAGTTTTGTAATAAATCCTCTGATAACTTCGGATTCTGTAGTTTCTTGATGATATTGAT
>NW_017893056.1:0-1137 GCF_001540865.1 Ananas comosus | reverse complement strand
GTGTACGCGAAGTTATTGACGAAACAGTCTGTTTTGGTACAGATAGCCGCAGCACGCGGGATAAGCCTCCAAAAATCATGAAAATGGATCGGGAGCATCGCGATGTCGGGGAATAAACTCCCGAACAGACGGATCGCGAATTGGTGGCCGTTCGGGTGGTCGCGCAAGAGTTCGGGCCAAACCGGGTCACGAGTTGCCGCGGGAGGCCGATTGCAAGTAACGACAAGCAATCGGAACGCGTTAAGATCTGGGTTGTGTTTACCGAAGCGACTAGGTCGCCTTCATGCCAAAGTGTAGTGTGTTCCACTATTGATGCATGATAAGAATGTTAAGTAAGAATGCACCATAATGATGCTAATAAATGTATATAATGCCATGATAAAGATGCTAAGAAATGTATGCATGTGAAGTATGCTAATGAATGCAAGAACTAAATGCTAGGTGAATATGTAAGACATATGTTAGATAAATGCATGAGTTAAATGCTAAGTAACATGAGCTAGATGCATGTCTTAGAAATGGATGCATGATAGAAATGCTAAAAGAATGTGTATTGACATAATGTAAGAATGCTAAATAAGAATGCATGATAAGAATTGCTAAGTAAGAATGCATATTGACATAGTGTGAGAACATTAAGCTAATGCTTGTGACATGTTGTAGAAATGTTAGATGAAGCATGAGTTAAATGTTAAAGGCATGCATGGGATGTATGTTAAATAAACATATGAACTAGACGCTTGAGCTAGATTATGCGTAATGATAATGTAGGAATGCTAAGAAAATGCATTGAATGATGTTAGCTAAAGAGTATGTATAAGTGGACATAAGTGCACCTATAGATCGAGTGGCATTGAACCTAGTGTCAAGGACATAGGTTAAACAAGAGTAATAATGAACCTAGTGTCATTAAACATAGGTTATTCACGAGTCGCATGTCAAGTATAATTCCTAGGTATGGACAACTAGGAAAACAAGAACATGAGTGGCATTAAACCTAGAGTCAAATAAACCTAGGTTGTAAATGTAATGATATAGAACCTAGAGTCAAATGAACTTAGGTGATAAAGAATGTTGGACCTAGTGTCAATGAACCTAGGCTAAGAAGATAATGACATTGAACCTAATGTATTAACT
>NW_017893055.1:0-1138 GCF_001540865.1 Ananas comosus | reverse complement strand
GGTGGTAACCCCGCAAGCTGTCTCGGGGTAGATGGTGCTGAAGCCGCCGTCGGCGCAGACGACGTCCATGTCGGGCACTCTCGGATAAAATGTCCCGGTTGGCCACACTTGAAACATTTGCCGTCTCGCTGCGGGCAAGTCGACACCTTGTGCTCGCCGCCACAAATAACACATCGAGGATGTCTCCAGTTCCTCGACTACTGTCCGGGATACTGAGGGGGTTTCTTAGCATTTGGCCGGCCCTCGGCACCGCCCGCTGCTCGCTTCTTGCCCTTGTCCTTAGACTCGGCCATAGCTTCTCGTTCTTCTCGCACGTGAGCGCTACCATGTTCCGCCCACAATGCTCTATCAAAAACCTCCGCAAAGGTCGTCAACTTTAAGATCTGCACCTTTTCGTAGATCCGGGGCTGGAGTCCTCGCAAGAACCAATCCGCCCGGTCCCGATCATCACGAACCACATCGAGAACACAGTCTATGATGTGGGAGAATTCTTGCTCATACTCTCCCACCGATCGATCGCCCTGTCTCAACTTGCGAAAATTTTCTTGTAACCTCCGCTTCACCGTGTCGGGGAAGTAGTTCGCGAATACCGTTCTCTTAAACTCCTCCCAAAGCATAAGCGGCAGATCGGCAGGTCGATCCCGCTTCACTCGCTTCCACCACACCATCGCCGCCTTCTCTAGACAATGTGTGGTGAGGTACACTTTATCCTTCTCCGAGGTATCCAGGTCCTCGAAGAGTGTCTCCATCCACGACTCCACAACCGCTGGCTCCACCAATCCACCTTCAAAGACAGGTGGGTTGAACTTCTTAAACTGAATGAGATGCGCCAACGTGCGCTCTCGCTCCGCCTCTACCGCCGCACTATCGGGATTTGAGGTTCCCGATCCGGCCGGTACTACCGTAATTGGGACAGCCGCCGCAGCCGCCGCTCCCTCGTCCACACTGGGCACCACCACAGGGGGCGCGACATGCTCGACACCTGCCTGGGCCGCCGCCTGCTGACTGTCACGCCCCGCCCCGATACCACTACCAATTTGGCACGGCTCGGCCGCGGCGGCGGACCGCCGAACGAACAGCATCTCCCTTGTCCGCCCAAGGCTCAACGACAGGAATGTGTACAAGAATTTACCCAGGA
>NW_017893054.1:0-1140 GCF_001540865.1 Ananas comosus | reverse complement strand
CCCCTCCCACGTGGCTCGTTTCCCCGTAAATACCTCGTTTCCCCGTTTCCCCCCAAAGCGGTCCTTGCACTGCTGCGACTGTGAGTGTTTGTTTTATAATGTTTTTAATTAATTAATTAATTAGAGGAGTATATAAAAAACCGAAGAAGAAGAAGAAGAAGAAGACGAAGAAGAAGAAGAGGAGGAGAAACCCTAGAGATAGAGAGAGAGAGAGAGAGGGAGGGAGCGATAAAAATGGCGGCGTCGTTCCAGAGATTTAAGCTTCTCGCCACCCAGTGCGCGTTGGCGAGAAGCAGCCCCTCCCGAAGCCCCTTATCTTCTTCCTCCTCCTCCTCCGCCGCCGCCGCTGGGGGGAGAAGCCCCGGTCTATGCCTCCGCCGCCGCCGCCGCCGCAGCAGCCGCAGCCGCCGCGGCGGGACACTGCGGAGGCTCCTTAGCCGCGCGCCGCCGAGCCCTAGGTGGGCCGACGAAGCGGAGGCGGCGGCGGATCCGGAGGAGGAGGAGGAGGAGGGGTTGCTGAGCCACAAGCTCAGGGATCTCCTCGTCGCGTCTCCGCCCCCGCCCCCGCCCCCGCGTGGGGCGTCGGGGGGGGAGGAGCGAGGAAGCGCGGCGAGGAGAGCGGAGGTGGGAGATGCACCGCCACCACGCTGCGCCGGCGCCGGCGCCGGCGGCGGTGCGTGGGGGTTCGGATCGGGGTTAGGATTGGGGCTGCGGCGGCGGTTGCTGCTGCGGCGCGCTTGGCGACCCATGCTCGTCGCCATTCCCGAATAAAAAAAAAAGAAAAAAAAAAAAGAAGAAGAAAAGGAGAGCTGAGTCTATGTTGTGGAGCTTCATTGAAAATATTTTCTTTAATGATTAACTGACTTTTCGTGTAATTATTAGTTTTTTCTCATTTAAAATTGGCAAAAAAAAAATATAAAAAAATAACAATAATTAGCGTAATAGGGAGATTTTTCTTTAAAAAAATTTCTCTGATGAATTTTCTGAATAGTACCAAGCTCTCAGAATAGCTTCTCTGTATAAAAAGTTGGGTAGTCGCCAAAACAACATCGTGATAGCTTCAAAGCTTCTTAACTTTAAAGAGATTTTTAATTAAGGCTTGTTACTTATATTCTATCCACTCGAATTTGAAAATATAAG
>NW_017893053.1:0-1142 GCF_001540865.1 Ananas comosus | reverse complement strand
TATTAACATGCATTATTTACATTTATATGCATCATCTATATGCCTCATTTACATTCATATGCATCAACGTGGATTCTTAATCATCTTAGACATAAAGGGCGACCTAGTCGCTTCGGTAAACACCACCCACCTTAACTTGCGTTTCGATTGCTCGTCGTCACTTGCAATCGGCCTCCCGCGGCACTCGGCACCCGTTTGGGCCCGATCTCACAGTTGCTCTCCAAGAGCGCGTCGCTTCACCGTTTCAAGTGCTAACAATCTTCGCCTCGCCGTTGCGATGCTCGGGACCCAATTTCACGATTTATGGACGTCACCTCGGCCCTCAGGGCGGAAACGAAGCTCCAAGCGTCCGTTTCTTCAATATCTTTGTAACAGCTCGTCGGATTGCCGAACCGTCTTCGCCAACGTGTTTCGTTACCTATCGATTAGGTTTATAGAGGGTTATTTGGGATCAAACCCATCTATTTACAAAAATTCTATTTTTGAGCCCTAGTTTGCGACTACGGCAAAATCTACCATTCGAACTCTAAATTCAAGCATTAAACATCTATTAAGCTTGCTAGACACTAATCAAACCATTTCTAGAGCATTAGGATCAAACCCTAGAGATATACCATTGTAGGGTTTGAAGCTTACCTTGCTAAGCTTGCTCTAATGGTGAGAGGAAGAAGAAGATGATGTTGGTGATGATGATCCACTTCTTCTCCTCCAACCTCTTCTTCTTCTTCTTCTTCTTCCCTTTCTTCTTCTCTTCTCCTTTCTTCTTTACGTTTAGAGAGAGAGAGGGAGAGAGAAACGTGAGGGAGTGAGGGGAATGAGAGAAAGAGAGAGAGAAAATGCTCTCTTAACCCCCTCTCATATTGTAACATTACCAAATAAGCCCCCCAACTTTTCCAACCTCGCAGCAGCCCGAACTGGGCGTTTTTCGCGTTCGGTGACCGGTCCTGGCGGTGAGGGACCGGTCCTTGAGAGACCGGTCCCCGAAGGTCCAGAACTCAGCCTCAAGGACTTAGACTATTCAGTTGCTCCATAACAGTATAACTTTGCAACGAGTATTTTTTCTCATTCTATCGAACAAGGAGTAAAAGCTCTCTATTATGCCCCGAGAGTGTAAATTTGGAACGAATCGATGTCAACGTTCA
>NW_017893052.1:0-1144 GCF_001540865.1 Ananas comosus | reverse complement strand
CGAGACGCACAGACCCGCCACAAATATAAAGTTTTCCTGTCCACTCGAACAGAGTCTTCTTTATATTTGTACAGCGTACCAATGATACAATAGGATCTCAACCACAACCTACATTTATCAATCAACAACCAATTCATGATATGCATTTTCATACAGCTATCAATCCTTAAGATGATGCATGCCTCTAAGCACTCCTTAGGCGCTGGATGATGCAATGCATAAGGACATCTAAAAGTGCTCCTCACGCGGAAGCTTTATTTTTGAAATCTATTTCAGTCATCCATGAAAACCATTCGTAAATCTTTTAAAAACTATTTTCCACTCGGAAACTCTATTTTGAAAACCGACTACCTCGAGGGGTAGAAAACCGCAATGCATAAGGACATAAATGCATGAACTGAATATCTATAAAACCAGATCCACAAATCCACAATCTAAAATCACATGCATAAGGAAAATATCACTGATCCACTGAAGCCAAATCACCAACATTCAAACAAACATGAGGATCGTCTAACTGAACCATTTATTATTAAAACTACTAAGTACCGAAATGAAAGTAACCAGGTTGACGGTTGCTATACCAGACTAGCTAGATCGTCCTCCCGTCGAGCCCAAAATCTAACTCCTCGTCCATGTCACCTGGGGGGAATGGGAGGGTGAGAAACTGCAACCATAGTTTCTCAGTGGGTACGACAGAGCCACGAAGGCAAGTCGTAATCACCGAAAACCAAATGAGATAGATAAACAAATATATACGCTGATATGAGACAGAACTACAGATATGAGCATAATGTGATATAAGAGCAACTACAGTAGTAATAGAAACAGGATAATAACTGAGAAAGAACGAAACTACTACTGTAACCAAAAACTCAACTGATTGGATGCCTCAAGGGTAAATAGTCCAAACCAAACCCAATTTGATGCCGCTATATTGGTCCGTAGACCTCAAGCGTTACTTGTCACAGAGCAGACACTGTGTCACGTCCCGTTATCGCCAATTTGGTCGATCCGGGCCCGTACACAGACGCCGAACGAACAGCACCTCCTCTGTTCGCCCAAGGCTCAACAACAACGGATACATGTATAAAGAAATTAAACAATTCCCAGGATCACATTTCAATATACATGGCTTGCACGA
>NW_017893051.1:0-1147 GCF_001540865.1 Ananas comosus | reverse complement strand
TCGTTGTTGTTGAGCCTTGGGCGAACAGAGGAGGTGCTGTTCGTTCGGCGTCTGTGCGCGGGCCCGGATCGACCAAATTGGCGATAGCGGGACGTTACACCCCCACCTCTAATAAAGGCCATTTTGCAGCTAGCACCCTCAACTTTTCATCTTTAGAATCAGCCCTCTCTGGGCATTTTCGCAGTGAGGGACCGGTCCCAGCTCGGGGAGACCGGTCCCCAAAGGCTGCCATTTCGAGCAGAGGGGTTTTCGCGTTCGGGAACCGGTTCTTGCCTGAGAGACCGGTCCCCGGGAGACCGGTCCCCGGGAGACCGGTCCTTGCCCGAGAGATCGGTTCCCGAGAGCTGCATTCTCGGGACTTAGCCAAATTTTGGCTAAGTCTCGCGGGCCAACGCTCGGGAACCGGTCCCTGCCCACCAGGGGCCGGTCTCATCAGAGACCTCCGCAACCCAGCCTGATGGGACCGGTCCCTCCCTGCCAGGGACCGGTCCCCGAGAGCATTTCTGCTCCAGTGCAAGTTTTGCACTGGTGCTCTCGCGGACCTCTCCTTAATGCACTTTATGCATTAAGATCACCTTCGGACTTTCCGAAGATTACGCACTCGACCACTAGTCGATTCTAATCGAAGTCTAATCCTCGAGTTTCGAGAATTCACTTCCTTACACATAAGTAGTATGTAAGCATGAAATTGAAATAACAACATGGATAATAAGCATGTAACAAGATTTACTAAACTACTATACCTCTACTTAGTATGAAGTTTCATAATTATTAGAGCTATTCTAACATTAATGAGCATGTCCAACTAGTATGCACTACTTAGTAGTGATGTCTACATTATATTTTATTTGTCATTATCCAAATCAACTAGGACCTACATAAGTGTAATACGCCTTGCACCGTGCCTAATGGCCCCTTAGTAGTGTCACGCCCCGGGACCCAGCGGAAGCCCGCCCGGCGCGTGTCCAGACCCGCCATATGTCTAAAACATACAAGGCGTCTAAAACAAAACGGTAAATAAGGCAAGAAGAAAGAGAGCATCTAGCTGTATCAGAGTAAAGTGTATTTAGAGGCTACAATAAAAGAAATGAACATAAAGCCGAAAGTCCACTAGATAAAAGCGTGAAGTAGTACAAGAAGAATCCCA
>NW_017893050.1:0-1147 GCF_001540865.1 Ananas comosus | reverse complement strand
TTTTTGATGAGAAAGGGGTGAAGAGAAGGAGGGTGAGATGGTCACATAGGCTTCGAGAACTTTGTGGGCTTTCGAAATGTAATCTCAATCCGGGCTAGAAGACCGGAATGAAGTTGAAGGCTAATGGGCCATTCCCATTCCAGTCCGGAATAGGAATCTCAAACCAATTCATGCGAACGAAACAAAATTAACCAGATTTGATCAAACCGATTTCCATTCCATACCAAAAATGGATGAACCAAACAAGCCCTAAAAGTACAACCGATAAAAAACATCAAGAATAAAAATTGGTTTGATTGATGAACAGAGTGCACTAAAATTTTATATATTTTTTTCTTTTACTATCTAAAATACTCTAATAAAATATTTCCAACAGATCTGAACCTCGGATCAAGCACCATTAAATTGATTGGAAATGAATTAATTCTATAAAAAGATTCTAATCTTCTACTTATTAGCACAAATTAAAATACAAGTTTGCTTATTGTCTTTTAGTTATTCCTTTAATGGTTTGGATACTTATTTCAGGAATAGATACAAATTCAGATATAAATAGGAATTAGAGTAAATTTTTATTTCAATGAAAATTAGGTTGTTTTTGAGAATAAGGTTGGTAGTATTTGAATGGTTAGATTGGAATAGTATGAATAAAAGTAATTATAATTTTAATTTAATAATATTTTNTTGTCTAATTAATTAATATCAAAATATTAATTAAAAATAATTTAATAAATTAAAAAATTATTAGCAATGGATATTGTATAAGAATGAAAAAATATAGTAACTAATTAATTATATTAATTATATGTGCCTCTCAAAGGTACACAATTTGCGCTTATCATCATAGATAGCCGAATTTGTGTGTACCCGTGTAATTTGATTTTTGTCCCCTGCATTTGAAGTTAGTCCTCATTTGCATATTTGTCCGTTTTCCCAATCTTAGCATTCTCCAATTTTTTGCAATACAACTACTACTACTATTATTATTACTATTATTATTATTATTATTATTATTATTAATATTTGATGGAAGTACTGGACAAGGTCCAAACAGTAGTTTGGCACCAATAAATAGTTCGGGACTGGCTCAACTGACAACTAAGAAAGCACCTTCTGGATGGGAACAAGCAGACACATGCCTCTTTTT
>NW_017893049.1:0-1151 GCF_001540865.1 Ananas comosus | reverse complement strand
ACCAAGTCAATCATAAACTCGATCTCCCGGTCCGGCGGCATACCCGGTAACTCCGCGGGAAACACGTCGGGGAACTCCCGCACAACCGCCAACTCCTCGAGGATTGGAACCGCTCGGTCAATCTCCACAACGGTCGCCAAATAAGCCATGCAACCGCTGCTCACCAGCTTCCTCGTTCTAGTCGCTGATACCATCACGGCGAAACACGAGCTCTTGCAAGCTCGATAGGTGAACCTCTCCTGTCCCGGCTCCCGAAATGTGATAACTCGAGTCGGGCAATCGATCGATACATAGTACCTCGAGAGCCAATCCATGCCCAATATGACATCGAATTCCTTCAACTTCTTGAGCACCAACAAGTCGATCGGCATAACCCAGTTATTCACTTGCACTGGACATGCCAAGCATCGCTTCCTAACCAAAAAGGATCGCCCGGGGCCCTCAACATGCCAAACGTGCTCCCCAAGACGATACTCAATATCATGCGCTCGTGCAAATGATCGACTAATGAATGAGTGTGAAGCGCCTGTATCAAATAGAGCTCTAGCTTGAACATCTTTAATCAAAATTATACCTGCCACAACATTGCGCTCGCCGACATCAGAAGGCTCCTTAATATGCACTGGAGCGGCATACATCCTTCCGCTCGGCGCAGGTCGTGCAGGCTCAGGTTGGCGTGGCGCCGCCGCTCGCCCAGTAGATGCTGCAGGAGGGGGCAGAGCATAGCGAGCTGGAACCGCCGGGGCCGATGCAGTCGACATAGCGGGCAAAGCTCCTCCCTGAGGACAATCGCGGATCTGATGTCCCGCTTGCCTGCACTTGAAGCATCTCCCTCGGCGATGATCACACACACCCGGCCGGTGGTCACCGCCGCAGATAACACACCGCTCAGCACCCCGACCCTTGGGCTGTGAGCGTGGATACTTCGGGGGCCTCCTGGAGCTCGACTGACCACCCGAACTACCGCCCTGTCTTTTCCTGCCTTTGTCCTTGTCGAGCGCCTCACGGTCCTCACGCTCGCAAGCGTTCCCGTGCTCGACCCATAGCGCGCGATCTAATGCTCCCGCCAAAGTGTGGAACTTGAAGGCATGCACCAACTTGAACACTCCGGGCCGAAGCCCTCGAACAAAACAATCCGCCCGGTCCTGCTC
>NW_017893048.1:0-1151 GCF_001540865.1 Ananas comosus | reverse complement strand
CATCAATAATAAACGCTCCACTTCGACATGGAAGTGAGCTAATATCTTCGGTGAGCACAACCCACCTCATAACACTCTCCGATTGCTTGTAGTCACTTGCAATCGGCCTCCCGCGGCACTCGCCGCCCAGTTCGGCCCGATCTCACGCTCGACCACCGAACGACCTCGAATCCACAATCCGAAAATTAAAGGTCTATAACTTGATATCACGATGCTCCGGATCCGTTCTCGTGATTTTTGGACATCGCCTCGGCCCTCCGGGCGAAAACGAAGCTGAAACATCCGTTTCTTCAATATCTTTGCATAGGCTCGACGAATCGCCGAACCGACTTCGCCAACGCGTTCGTATACCTAGCAATTAGGTTTACATGGGCTCAATTGAGATCAAACCTTCACATTTACAAAATCTCATTCGGAGCCCTAACATGCAATTAACCTCCAAATAATCCAAATTGAATGGAGCAACATGCTAACAATGCTCTGGAGGTTACTAGAATACCAAGTATTAAGGATTTAACCAAATCCTAAACACTTACCAAAATTTGAACGTCGAGACGAAAGCACGCCACTCAAACGGCCGCACGAGAACCCGAACCGACACCTCCAACGCGTTCCCAAGCTTCTTCTCCATCAACCCTCAAATTTTTAGAGAGAGATTTGGAGAGATGAGAGAGAAATCTAGAGAGAGAAAAGGAGAGTTTCTGTCTCCCCACCATGTGTGCATGTGTGTGGTGTGTGTGTGCTGTGTGTTCGGGTGAAGGAGAAGAAGAAGACAATTACTCCTTTATAATTAACACCTTCAAAACACTATTCACTTCAGCAGTTTACAACTGACGTTTTTCGCCGGAGCCCTTCTGAATGTCCGTTTGTGCTCAAATTTGACAGTCATGCTCGGTTTTACTTAATAAGTACAAAAAAAATTTAATCTTTCAGTTTCGACCATCATTGGTCACCGAAATCTCTATCGAACTGCAATCTCTAGCAGACAGCAGTCGGATTTTATTTTCCACCTTCCGGGTGTCGGATTGACATAAAACTTTAAATCTAACATCATAAAAATAATTTCGACATATTCTCCAGTTTTCATAATTTTCTGACACTGTGCATTTTCTGCTAAAATATCAGTCCCGTTTCGCACAAAAAATTCTAAA
>NW_017893047.1:0-1152 GCF_001540865.1 Ananas comosus | reverse complement strand
TTGTCATCGAGATTATTGGGTTGCTACTTGGAACAGCGCTATGATAACTAGAGCTAGTCTTTTTACTAATACTTTCTTTTCCTTTCATCACAATATATACAGGAATTCATGGCGGGACACAGAGATCCATTAAGAAGCTCTTATGGGGGCCTCGACACTAGCTACAGATCGAGTTATTCTCAGATTTCTAGTGCAGCTTATCCATCGTCTTCTCTTGCATCCCATTCGCTTGGCGGATATGGTTCTTCTGCTTATGGTGGGTACAGTAGTGCCAGTAGTTACAGGTTTTAAGTCACTCTTGTGTGCCGGTAAATCGCTGACCTTTCCAACTTTAACCGTCTTGAATGTTTGCTAGAAGGCCGAAAAGGCGCATTTACGAAGTGGCTTATTTCAGCACTCTTCTAAGTGTAACAGATTATTATTCTCTCGTTATGTAATCACTTTGCCCGTTTGGTTTTCCTGTTCCGGTTGTACTGGCTGTAAGCTGTCCACTTCTATCTGTGTTTTAAGTATGTTCCATTTGGTTTTGTTATTATTTAAATTGAATCAGCAAGAAGGGAAATCTGAAAATGCTAGTTGATAATTGGACTTTTTAATGTCTCTCGGTTTTGTCCGTCTCTGTTTCATCAGCATGAACTCCTGCTCAGGGCTTTTCTCTTCTCGATCAATATATTTCATGATTATGACGGTATGATAGTGCTGAAAATGATCTTAAACTTTAGAGCCTATTAATGGCTTACAGGCACTACATGTACCATGTTCCTGTTCCCAATTCCCAAATCATTGAAAAACCAAGATCTTATATCAGAGAGGCCGTAAAGAAGCTAAGCTGCCCCCGGCTTCCACTGGCATGGTATGATGCCCGTTCGTTGGGTCCTAATTTCGCCCATGTCACTGCTTGGGAGGAATCTTAGCTTGATTGGACCCATGGTAGGGTTCTCACTTTTCAGGAAGCTAAAGAATTGATCACAATCCTCCCAGCACCTGACTAAATGCATGCAAAACAGCTGAGAAAAATGTACTCCCGAGAAAATGGGTAGAAAAAAAAAAGAAAGAAAAAAATGCTTAGTAGTGGTTTAATTACAGAAATATATTCAAAGAATGGCAGCATGGTTAATTAACAGAGTCTGGAAAACAAATAGTAAACTCTTC
>NW_017893046.1:0-1156 GCF_001540865.1 Ananas comosus | reverse complement strand
CTCTCTCTCTCTCTCTCTCTCTCTCTCTCCACCTTCCAAAGCATTGGTTGCTCCTCTCACTTGCGCTCTCTCCATCCCTCTGCACATATGGCTGCGGCTTCGTCGTCGTCGTCGCACGATGCGGGGTTTTCGACGGCGTCGGCGATGGGAGGGGGAGGGGGAGTTGTAGGGGGCGAAGGGGCGTCAGGGGAAGGAGGAGGAGGAGGTGGCGGTGGTGGTGGGAGGGGCGGCGCGGATCGGGTGAGCGTGGCGGGGCTGAAGCGGGCGAGGAAGGAGAGGGTCTGCACCGCCAAGGAGCGCATCAGCCGCATGCCCCCCTGCGCCGCCGGCAAGCGCAGCTCCATCTACCGCGGCGTCACCCGGTACCTCATTACATCCATCCCCCTTCCTCTCCTCCTCTAAAAAAATTACAAGAAACTAAGGGCTCGTTTGGTTCATCCATTTTGGGTATTGAATGGGAATTGATTTGATCAAATGCAGTTAATTTTGTTTGGTTCGCATGAATCGGTTTGAAATTTCTATTCCGGACTGGAATGGGAATAGCCCATTAGCCTTCAACTTGATTCCGGTCTTCTAGTCCGGATTGAGATTTCATTCCGGAAACCCACTAAGTTCTTGAAGCTCATGTGATCATCTCACCCTCCTTCTCTCCACCCCTTTCTCATAAAAATAAAAAATAAAAAATAAAAATAAAAATAAAAAACCTATCCTCTCTCAAAACCCTTTCTCTAACCCACATCAATAAAAGTTTTTAAAAATAAATTTGATATTTTTTTTGGAAAACTTATTAGAGAATAGTATTATATTTTTCATAAATTTTAAATAATATAAATTTATATTTAAGAGTAAAATTAGTATTATAGTATCCTATAATTTTTTTAGTTTATACGAACCAAACAATGAAATGTGAATAACTCATTCCAATTCCTAATCCATAAATAAACCAAAAGTCTTAGAGGAGTGGGCCATTCCAATTATCATTCCAATTCATTCCCATTTCATTATCCATTCCAATTCCACCCTTGAACCAAACAAGCCCTGAGGAGAAACAATCTATTGCAAGATCATTTTTTTCGAACTTAGAAAAAAATAAAATTAAAATTTGAATTTGTATTTGAATTTAAAATTGATCTTATATTATTGTTTCGAATATGAA
>NW_017893045.1:0-1156 GCF_001540865.1 Ananas comosus | reverse complement strand
TTACCATGCATATAACATATTTTATAATATTTATTTTTACGTATTACTAATATATTGATAAATTAGTATAGTATTTCAAATTTTAATTGAGCATAATCCACGAAGAACTCTCCATGTTACAGGTGCTGATACATTAAAAACTTAATAAGATCCCAAGTTGTTTATTTATTTATTTATTTTCTTCGGGGAGAGAGAGAGAGTAAAAGATCAAAGATGAGATTATGGTAGCTAGCTCTTGAAGAACCGGGTCCCATCTCCCATTATGGTTCATGTGCACTGTGATTGACACCCCAGTTAATCATTTAAGAGAGAGAGAGAGAGAGAGAGGTGAAAATGTTGATATTAAAAAATTATATAAACAATTGTTTTAGATATATTAAGTTAAAAAATAAAAGGATAATTGTCTATATACTTCTCGTACGTTTGAAAAGATCCCATTTACCCCTACTTTTTTTTCTTTCTAAAATATTTCTCATATGTTCCATCATTATTGCAAAATACCCGCACAGTTATCTCTTGTTAAGTTAACTTGGGTTAAACGTGAGTTAAATATCTAACACAGTTAAAAAAAATTAAAATGCCAATTTTGCCCTTAACTTAAGGGCAAATAAGAAATGTTGGTGACGGTAGAGGGGTATATTGGAAAAGATCAAAAGTCAAAATACTTTTTGTGCCCCTGACTTTAAGGACAAATAAGAAAGTCAGTGATGGTGGAAGGGTATATTTGAAAGGGCAAAATAATAATTTTACAGAGATAACAGAGTTAATTAACAGATTTTAACTCCAGGGTATATTAGAAATATATTGGAACGTAGAAAGGATATTTTCAATATTAGTCTTTTAAGAGAAATAAATAGAAAAGTCGGAAACTTTTCAGGAGCGTATAAGCAATTGCCCCAAAAATAAAAGAGTTGGCATAGACTATTAAACTCGAATCTAGGTATTGAACCTTTTGAATTGTTTTTGAACGATACATGCATATAACTTTTAGACTAAGCCAAAACTTACTACGACCTGATATATTAGTAAACTAATTATATGGTATTTTTAAGTACGCATAATTTTTTTAATATTATAAATATCATTGCGTTGACAATTTATAAAGGCACTAATTTCAACAATTCATAATAGTGAAGTGTTTGGTTAGATGTGAGAA
>NW_017893044.1:0-1157 GCF_001540865.1 Ananas comosus | reverse complement strand
TCGGCTTACCACGGCCGTTAAAATTATTAATTTTGAGCCCCTTCGATTACTAGGCAAATGATATCGAAAAATTGCAAAATTTATTTTCTTAGTACTTCAAATACTCTAGATCAACTCTAACGGAGCCGATCGTCGATTCGAAAGTCCGAACATCGAAAACAACTTGGAAGCACGGAGGCCTTCGTGCTTCCATAAGCATACCAGCACAACTCTATATCTATATCTATACTATATATAAAAGCGTATAGAAATTTCGACAATGACAGACGGAATCCAAAAAGGAATAAATTAATATTCCTTACGAATGGTTATGATTAATTTGTTAAAAATATCTCAAATAAAAACGAACGGTTATGGTCNTCATGTGATTTGGATATTTCTACACCGTTAAACTTGCAATCGGCTCACCACGGCCGTTAAAATTATTGATTTTGAGCCCCTTCGATTACTAGGCAAATGATATCGAAAAATCGCAAAATTTATTTTCTTGGTACTTCAAATACTCTAGATCAACTGTAACGGAGCCGATCGTCGATTCGAAAGCCCGAACATCAAAAACGACTTGGAAGCACGAAAGCCTCCGTGCTTCCATAAGCATACCAGCACAACTCTATATCTATACTATATATAAAAGCGTATAGAAATTTCGACAATGACAGACGGAATCCAAAAATGAATAAATTAATATTTCCTACGAATGGTTATGATTAATTTGTTAAAAATATTTCAAATAAAAACGAACGGTTATGGCCAATCTATTAAAAAATATCTCAAATAAAAATGAACGGTTATGATCAATTTATTAAATCTCTATTATATATAAAAATCTATTCCCTACAAATGATTATGATTAATTTGTTAAAAAAATATCTCAAATAAGAATAGTTAGGATCAATCTATTAAAAAATAGTATTCCTATCCATCTATAAATTCTATATACTTCTTGTTTTTCGATATCAAATTTGAATTAATAATTAAATTTTTTATTATATTGGATCAAAATTAAATTTTAAATTTTAAAGTAAATGTGAATTAAATTTTGATGCTTTTAATTTAAAATATATATTTAAATTTGATTCATCAAAAAACAAGAAGTATATAAAAATGTTTGATGTATATAAAAAATAGAACATTGTAGGATATTGTAAATATTGTTT
>NW_017893043.1:0-1162 GCF_001540865.1 Ananas comosus | reverse complement strand
CCTTCTAGAGAGAGAGAGCAAGAGAGTGTGAGGGAGAGAGAGAGAGTGAACTGAGAGAGAGTGAGAGGGAGAGAGGGACTAATAAGCCCTCTAATATAACAATATCCAGCTGGCCACCTCAACTTTTCACTCTGTGCACTGTCCTTACTGGGCGTTCTGCGCGCGGAGGGACCGGTCTCCCCGACTTGGGATCGGTCCCCGAGAGCTTCAGCTCGGGTCACACGTTCGGGTACCGGTCTCTCCCAGAAAGATCGGTCCTCGGGAGACCGGTTCCTCCCCGAGAGACCGGTTCCCGAGAACTGGAATCTCAGGACTTAGCCAATTTTTGGCTTTCCTTGCTGGGATCGCGTTTGGGAACCGGTCCCTCCCTGCCAGGGACCGGTTGCCTCAAGCAACCCCGCGTCATCAGCTGATGAGACCGGTCCCTCCCTGCCAGGGACCAGTCCCCGAGAGTAATTTGCTCCAGTGCAAGTTTTGCACTATTTGCTCTCGTGTATTTATTCCAATGCACCCTTGGTCGGTTTTATATGAAGTCTAACTCTCGTATTTCGAGAATTCACTTCCTCACACAAGAGCTTCATATTCAGCCTCATTATTTGTGCGAGGCTCAGAAAGGGCTAATGAGTACCTTAAAATGCCTACTTCAGGTGTTACAAAGATTAACCCTATCCCGGCCTTAATCTTAGGGATATTTGGACTGAAAGCTGGTTGAATTGAGGATGCACCATCAAAATACATTTTCCAATAGGGTTGGTCTTCTTCAGTAAACAAGATATGCTCATCAGGCAAATCACAGATCAAAGGTAAGTCATCTGGAATTGGGTGCGCAGCTAGAAAATCAGCAAGTGCTTGACCTTTGATGGCTTTCTGTGGTACATAAGTGATGTCAAATTCAAGGAGTATAATAGCCCACTTTGCCAACCTTCCAGTCAAAACTGGTCTTGTCATTAAGAATTTAAGTGGGTCCACCCTCAAAATTAAATAGATTTTATGTTCCAACATGTAATGTCTTAATTTCTTAACGGCAAATATGAGGGCTAGACAGTGCTTTTCAATTGGTGAGTAAGAATTTTCTGCCCCCACTAACATCCTACTGAGATAATATAGAGCATTTTCCTTTCCTTCTTCATTGTTTTGAGCAAGAAGTGCACCCAGCGATCCT
>NW_017893042.1:0-1169 GCF_001540865.1 Ananas comosus | reverse complement strand
GTGCGGTGGCCTACAAGTTGGCATTACCACCGAGACTCGCGGGGGTACATGATGTATCCCATGTATCCCAACTCCGCAAGTATGTGTACGACCCAGAACATATTCTATCGTATATACCGATAGAACTTCAAGAGGATATGACTTATGAGGAGTTCCCAGCGTATGTTGTCGACCGGGAGGTGCGAAAGCTTCGGAACCGTGAGATCCCGTATGTAAAGATTCATTGGTGCGAGCACGATGACCGGGAAGAAACGTGGGAGCTCGAAAGCGAAATGAGGGAGCGTTATCCTCACCTCTTCGAGGATCCGAAGTGAGGTAAGAAATTTAAATTCCAATCTTAGTAGTTTCGCGGACGAAACTAAATTTTTCGGGGTGGAGAATGTAACATACCACATTCATCGTAAATCGTGCCGAGTTTCGTCAAAACGAGCGGGACGCGGAATTGAATGAGTTAGAATGGACCTTGAGCACATTAGAGTTCATAAGTAAAGCAAAAAGGGACCCGAGAGAGCAAATCTAAAAATCTGGTTAAGTCCCAGATTTTGAGCTCTCGGGGACCGGTCCCTGAAGGAGAGACCGGTTCCCGTACGCGTAGCCTGCCAGGAATCCTGAGGCATCCGGTCCCTGGTGGTGAGATTGGTCCTCGGGAGACTGGTCCCTAAAGGGCAGACCGGTCCCTCGCTGCGCAGCAGCTGAAAAATCCAAAAATTTGGCTAAGTCCTGGAAAACCCACGTTCGGGAACCGGTCCCTGGTCGGGGAGACCGGTCCCCGAAGGCAAAAAATGCCCAGTCTGGGCAGATCAATGGGAAACAAGTGGAGGGGCTTATGTGCAATTGTTACAACACTTCATATAGCTATCCCCTTCTCCCCCACAGCCATTTTCACCCTTCTCTCTCATTTCCTCTCTTTCTCTCTCTCGAACTCTTGCTCTAGGGCTTGGAGAAGAAGAAGAAGAAGCAAGGGAAGGTGGATTTGGAAGCTTTGGTGGCTTCTACAAGCTCTCCTACAAGAAGGACTTGGAGGAGCTTGGGCTAAGGTGAGTTTTTGGTGTAAATGAGTCTAGGGCTTGGTGTTGATCCCTAAGATTTGGAGTTTTGGGTTGTTTTTAGCCTTGGGAGCCTTCTATAGGCCTTAAACTCCATGGAACCCATGAGAGCTCAAGTGCTCT
>NW_017893041.1:0-1171 GCF_001540865.1 Ananas comosus | reverse complement strand
TCTTGAAAGTCTCGTCGACCAAAGGAATTAGAAGATTTGGAATCCGGGATGAACCCCGATACATTGGACCGTATGAGGTTTTGGAGCGTGTAGGCCCGGTAGCGTATAAACTTGCTCTACTGCCGAACCTATCGGGTGTACACAATGTATTCCATGTATCGGTCCTTCGGAAGTACATCCACGACCCGGCTCATGTATTGGATGCTACACCTACGGAGCTGCGGGAGGATTTGAGCTTTGAGAAGCAACCCTTAAGGATTTTAGCTCGCGAGGTGAAAAGACTGCGGAACCGTGAGATTCCCTACGTGAAGGTCCTTTGGAGCAACCACGACGAGCGCGAGGCCACTTGGGAGCTGGAGAGCACACTGCGGGAGCGCTACCCCCATCTTTTTCAGATGGAGGCTTGAGGTACTTTGTTTGTTTTAAGTTTCGCGGACGAAACTCCTTTTTAGGAGGGGTGAATGTAACACATTGGACCTTTGCAAATTGCGAGGTTCGAGTGATTGGCTGTGTTCTGAGCTTTTTCAGATTTTCTGGTGGGTCGTTGACTGTGTTCCGACCTATGGCACGTGTCCCGAGATTTGTAGTACAAAGCCTTGCACCAAAACCCGAAAAAACGGGATTTGGCTGACTCTCGGATTGAGTTCTGGCGGGCTTGTACCGGTACAAGGTTGTGCTTGTACCGGTACAAGGTTGATGGTTGTACCGGTAGAGTCATCAGAGCTTGTACCGGTACAGAGCCGCAGAGTCCAGCAACCCGAGCCTCGGGTTTAGATTTCGTGGACCTTGTACCAGTACAGGGGCCCATGTACCGGTACAAGGCCGCAGACTTAGCACAGTTCGAAACTGCAGGGGTGTTTTTGCTTTTGTAGCACTTCTATTAGAACCCCCATGCCCCTAGGGCATTCCCCTGAGCTGAGAACTCTGGGATTTGAGGTAGGGGAGTTCCTCCTTGCTCTCTTGGTGATTTGGTCCCTCTCTTTTGGATTTTTCTTGGATTAATCTCTCTTTTTTTTCCTTTCGGTGCTATTTCACCATGGTTGAAGCCAAGAGCTTGGATTTGGGGCTTTGTTGAGGGAAGAACTTGGGACTTAGAGCATTTAGAGCTTGACTTAAAGCTTCCAAGAGGTAATCCACTTGTTCTCTTCCTCTAAAATAGAGTTTTATTGAG
>NW_017893040.1:0-1173 GCF_001540865.1 Ananas comosus | reverse complement strand
GGTGTGCTTTTTATTTTCCGCATTTATTTTTATTGCATCGAGATTTGTGATTTTTGGCCGTTCACCTATTCACCCCCCTCTAGGTGATAGATACAATCTAGATAGATCCTTGGGCTCCTCAAAACATTCATTCCCGCGCTCCAACCAAAGCGCGCGATCGAGTACTTCCTCATAGGTCTTCAACCGGAAGGCATGTATGACCTTGAAAATTTCGGGTCGCAACCCGTGCTCGAATACCTCCGCTCGCTCCCTATCACCGTGAACCAAGCCCGGCACGCAGTTAATCATGTGCGTGAATTCCCTCTCGTACTCCTGTACTGATCGGCTTCCTTGCCTTAGCTTCCGAAAATCCTCCTTGATTTTCCTTTTGTCGCTCTCGGGGAAATACTCCATAAGCAGCATCTCCCGAAATGCCTCCCAAGTAATAAAAGGGTGCTCTAACGAGCGATTTCTCTTCGCTTGATTCCACCACAACCGAGCCGACCCATCGAAACAATGAGCTGCAAGATGAACTTTATCCTTCTCGAGGGTGTAGATATCCTCGAACAAGGCTTCCATAGCGGCTAGCCAACTCTCCGTCGTCCATGGGTCCTTCACATCCCCGTTGAAGGTCGGAGGGTTGAATCGCTTGAATGTCGTCAGTGCCGCCAACGTGCGCTCCTGCTCGGCCTCAAGTACATCTGGATTAGGAGCCGATGAACCCGATGCCGTCGGAGGAACCATCGTCACTGGCACTGCCGCCACCGTAGGAGGTGGTGCTACAGGAGCAGCCGGTGGGGGTGGATCCCTCGGCACTGATGCCGCCGCTGCCTGTTGCGCCATCAGCTCGTGGAGCTGCCCAATCTGCTCCCCTTGAAGCCGCATAGCCCCAGCCAAGGTCGCTACTTGGGCCCGCAACTCGCGCACGTCGTCCGACCCCGACCGCCTGGGTTCCTCCCGAGGCTCCGCCGGTGTGGACCTCGTAACTCTCCTTGGTGGTGCCATCGCGTCCTGAAACGTAATGCACACACACGTTAGTACTCGAAGCACGTGACTCTTACACGTTCCAATTAACTACCCAATTAAGCGAAAGCGACAAGCATAATCGTTTCCACTCTTGGTGTCATGTGGTCGGCCGCCCCACAAAGTCCCTTAAGTAGACAACAAGTACGCCTTCTAGTCCATCTCTACTTC
>NW_017893039.1:0-1174 GCF_001540865.1 Ananas comosus | reverse complement strand
CATCTCTGGTCGAGCTAGGCATAAGGGATAAGAACAGGAAGCAAAAAGACCAAAAAAATCCTGCTGCCAGCACCTGCTGCTGCTGCTGCTTGCTGTACCGGTACAGGGTGATGGCTGTACCGGTACACAATGCAAAAATGCTGAATTTCGCCAGTTCAATGCACTTTCTTACTTCTAGCTTTCCAATTATCCTCTAACTTGTTCAAAAATTTGTCCAAACCTTTTAGAACATGTAGGATAGTTCCACATTTCATTCCACCCACTCGAACTCCGCAATTTACAAAAGTTCAGTGTATTACATTCATCCCTCCTAAAAAGAAGTTTCGTCCACGAAACTTGTATTCACTTACCTCAAGATTCCGTCGAGAAAAGATAGGGGTAGTGCTCTAACATCACACTCTCCAATTCCCATGTGGCTTCTCGTTCATCGTGATTGCTCCAAAGTATCTTTACGTAGGGTATCTCACGGTTTCGAAGCCATTTTACTTCTCGAGCTAGAATTTTCATTGGATACTCCTCAAAGCTCAGGTCTTCTTGCAAATCCACTGGAGTACTTTCCAATATGTGGGTCGGATCAAAAATATATCTCCGAAGTGTGGAAACATGAAACACATTATGCACTCCTGATGGGCTGGGCGGCAAAACAAGCCGATATGCTATGGGGCCTATCCGCTCCAACACCTCGCAGGGTCCAATATATCGAGGATTCAACTTTTCTCGAATGCCAAATCTCTTAACTTCTTTTGTCGGTGAAACCTTCAGAAATACATGATCGCCAATTTAAAATTCCAATTCTCGCCGACGTTTATCCGCATAGCTCTTTTGTCGACTTTGAGCGGTCAATAGACGTTCTCGTGCAAGTCGAACTTTGGCTTCAGCCTCCTGCAGTACATCTGGACCCAGGACTACTCTTTCACCCACTCACTCCAATGAAGTGGTGATCTGCATTTTCTACCATAAAGGGCTTCAAAAGGTGCCATCTGAATGCTTACTTAATAACTATTCTTATAAGCAAATTCAGCCATCGGTAGGAACTATGGCCAACTGCCCTTGTAATCAATCACACAGGCCCTCAACATATCCTCAAGGGTCTGGATGGTACGCTCAGACTGCCCATCACTATGAGGGTGGAAAGCAGTACTAAAATCCAATCGGGTACCCAAGGCCTCCTGTA
>NW_017893038.1:0-1174 GCF_001540865.1 Ananas comosus | reverse complement strand
CATAAAGTTAATTTCATTGTGCAGCCTCCTCATTTCTCCCTCCATTCTGATTAAGCGACACTCCATTCTATACAATTTCTTCATTGGATCATGATGAGTTGAAGTGTCGTATAATTCCAAAGGATGAACATAAGTATTATAGTTTGGTGTGGATATCTGTTGATTTGCTCTCAGGGTTGGCGCAGGTCTTTCTAACACGTCATCAGATGTTGTAATGACACGGCATGATTCCCGTATGTAAGGAATAGTCTTGTGCTTATTTTTCTCCTGGATTTTCAAAATTGTGCTTCTGACACTTTGCCTGATACTTGCCCTTTGAGAAAACTGACCTTTTGGTCTTCTTATATGTTGAAAAGTACGACAGTTTTCTAGGTTATGTCCTTTCACTTGATGAAAAAGGCAATACATAGGTGTATTTTTGCTGTCAGAAGATTGAGAATTAACGCCTCCCGTCGGTGCCGTTCTCGAACATTCCCCTTTGTTAAATTTTTTATTGATTCCACCCCTATTTTTGGTTTCTATAAGAGGAGCTTTTCCTTTATCTTTTTGAGAAGTTTCGGGTGAAAGCTGTTATGAAGATTGACTTGTAGGCCTTGATAATAGTTCGATATCCCGTTCTCTGTTATTTTGCAACTGAGTCTGTTGAGGGAGGGGAGTAATCTTCATTAATTGTTCTACTCTGGCTTCGATCCCGATCAACATAAGGAACATTACATTCAGTTCTGCTTTCATATCCAATATTTTGTCATTCACCTTGTGAAAGCTACAGCGTGTCATTTCTCTTATTTCTGCCAATTGGTTATGAAATTCTCTAAGGTTCCCTTCTTGTTCTCTAACGTGGCTAGAAGGAAAGATAATTTCTTCATCATCACATTGTGCGGTGATGACTCTGCAAGTCTCTTCCCAAAAAGGCTCTTCTTTTCCTTTACACTCCTCGACAGGAATTTTTCTTTTATTAGAGTCCTTTTTCTTAGCCTCTTCTATTGCTTTAAAATAAAATCATGAATCATAAGAGGCTCTCTTTCAACTTGTTTATATTCTTCTATTAAGTCAATATGTTCCTCAATAGGCCGCTTCTTATGTTGCGGTTGAGCCGGCTCAACAAATTTTTTATTCTTCTTTACCCGAGTTATTCTGCGCCTTGACTTGACTGAAGTATTAAACTTTTTGATGG